>NC_091290.1:114096208-114206219 GCF_032444005.1 Ranitomeya imitator | reverse complement strand
CTAATTTGCATATTCCAGGGGATGCCTTCTGGTGAGAAGCGAAGTCTCCCTAAGCTAGAAGATCGTTGGGTACAGCCGGGACCAGCTGCTTCGAAAGCATCACCAAACCAGGGATTCAAGCTTCAGGAGGCTAATTTGCATATTCCAGGGTGCCTTCTGGGAGAAGCGAAGTCTCCCTAAGCTAGAAGATCGTTGGGTACAGCCGGGACCAGCTGCTTCGAAAGCATCACCAAACCAGGGATTCAAGCTTCAGGAGGCTAATTTGCATATTCCAGGTGCCTTCTGGGAGAAGCGAAGTCTCCCTAAGCTAGAAGATCGTTGGGTACAGCCGGGACCAGCTGCTTCGAAAGCATCACCAAACCAGGGATTCAAGCTTCAGGAGGCTAATTTGCATATTCCAGGTGCCTTCTGGGAGAAGCGAAGTCTCCCTAAGCTAGAAGATCGTTGGGTACAGCCGGGACCAGCTGCTTCGAAAGCATCACCAAACCAGGGATTCAAGCTTCAGGAGGCTAATTTGCATATTCCAGGTGCCTTCTGGGAGAAGCGAAGTCTCCCTAAGCTAGAAGATCGTTGGGTACAGCCGGGACCAGCTGCTTCGAAAGCATCACCAAACCAGGGATTCAAGCTTCAGGAGGCTAATTTGCATATTCCAGGTGCCTTCTGGGAGAAGCGAAGTCTCCCTAAGCTAGAAGATCGTTGGGTACAGCCGGGACCAGCTGCTTCGAAAGCATCACCAAACCAGGGATTCAAGCTTCAGGAGGCTAATTTGCATATTCCAGGTGCCTTCTGGGAGAAGCGAAGTCTCCCTAAGCTAGAAGATCGTTGGGTACAGCCGGGACCAGCTGCTTCGAAAGCATCACCAAACCAGGGATTCAAGCTTCAGGAGGCTAATTTGCATATTCCAGGTGCCTTCTGGGAGAAGCGAAGTCTCCCTAAGCTAGAAGATCGTTGGGTACAGCCGGGACCAGCTGCTTCGAAAGCATCACCAAACCAGGGATTCAAGCTTCAGGAGGCTAATTTGCATATTCCAGGTGCCTTCTGGGAGAAGCGAAGTCTCCCTAAGCTAGAAGATCGTTGGGTACAGCCGGGACCAGCTGCTTCGAAAGCATCACCAAACCAGGGATTCAAGCTTCAGGAGGCTAATTTGCATATTCCAGGTGCCTTCTGGGAGAAGCGAAGTCTCCCTAAGCTAGAAGATCGTTGGGTACAGCCGGACCAGCTGCTTCGAAAGCATCACCAAACCAGGGATTCAAGCTTCAGGAGGCTAATTTGCATATTCCAGGTGCCTTCTGGGAGAAGCGAAGTCTCCCTAAGCTAGAAGATCGTTGGGTACAGCCGGGACCAGCTGCTTCGAAAGCATCACCAAACCAGGGATTCAAGCTTCAGGAGGCTAATTTGCATATTCCAGGTGCCTTCTGGGAGAAGCGAAGTCTCCCTAAGCTAGAAGATCGTTGGGTACAGCCGGGACCAGCTGCTTCGAAAGCATCACCAAACCAGGGATTCAAGCTTCAGGAGGCTAATTTGCATATTCCAGGTGCCTTCTGGGAGAAGCGAAGTCTCCCTAAGCTAGAAGATCGTTGGGTACAGCCGGGACCAGCTGCTTCGAAAGCATCACCAAACCAGGGATTCAAGCTTCAGGAGGCTAATTTGCATATTCCAGGTGCCTTCTGGGAGAAGCGAAGTCTCCCTAAGCTAGAAGATCGTTGGGTACAGCCGGGACCAGCTGCTTCGAAAGCATCACCAAACCAGGGATTCAAGCTTCAGGAGGCTAATTTGCATATTCCAGGTGCCTTCTGGGAGAAGCGAAGTCTCCCTAAGCTAGAAGATCGTTGGGTACAGCCGGGACCAGCTGCTTCGAAAGCATCACCAAACCAGGGATTCAAGCTTCAGGAGGCTAATTTGCATATTCCAGGTGCCTTCTGGGAGAAGCGAAGTCTCCCTAAGCTAGAAGATCGTTGGGTACAGCCGGGACCAGCTGCTTCGAAAGCATCACCAAACCAGGGATTCAAGCTTCAGGAGGCTAATTTGCATATTCCAGGTGCCTTCTGGGAGAAGCGAAGTCTCCCTAAGCTAGAAGATCGTTGGGTACAGCCGGGACCAGCTGCTTCGAAAGCATCACCAAACCAGGGATTCAAGCTTCAGGAGGCTAATTTGCATATTCCAGGTGCCTTCTGGGAGAAGCGAAGTCTCCCTAAGCTAGAAGATCGTTGGGTACAGCCGGGACCAGCTGCTTCGAAAGCATCACCAAACCAGGGATTCAAGCTTCAGGAGGCTAATTTGCATATTCCAGGTGCCTTCTGGGAGAAGCGAAGTCTCCCTAAGCTAGAAGATCGTTGGGTACAGCCGGGACCAGCTGCTTCGAAAGCATCACCAAACCAGGGATTCAAGCTTCAGGAGGCTAATTTGCATATTCCAGGTGCCTTCTGGGAGAAGCGAAGTCTCCCTAAGCTAGAAGATCGTTGGGTACAGCCGGGACCAGCTGCTTCGAAAGCATCACCAAACCAGGGATTCAAGCTTCAGGAGGCTAATTTGCATATTCCAGGTGCCTTCTGGGAGAAGCGAAGTCTCCCTAAGCTAGAAGATCGTTGGGTACAGCCGGGACCAGCTGCTTCGAAAGCATCACCAAACCAGGGATTCAAGCTTCAGGAGGCTAATTTGCATATTCCAGGTGCCTTCTGGGAGAAGCGAAGTCTCCCTAAGCTAGAAGATCGTTGGGTACAGCCGGGACCAGCTGCTTCGAAAGCATCACCAAACCAGGGATTCAAGCTTCAGGAGGCTAATTTGCATATTCCAGGTGCCTTCTGGGAGAAGCGAAGTCTCCCTAAGCTAGAAGATCGTTGGGTACAGCCGGGACCAGCTGCTTCGAAAGCATCACCAAACCAGGGATTCAAGCTTCAGGAGGCTAATTTGCATATTCCAGGTGCCTTCTGGGAGAAGCGAAGTCTCCCTAAGCTAGAAGATCGTTGGGTACAGCCGGGACCAGCTGCTTCGAAAGCATCACCAAACCAGGGATTCAAGCTTCAGGAGGCTAATTTGCATATTCCAGGTGCCTTCTGGGAGAAGCGAAGTCTCCCTAAGCTAGAAGATCGTTGGGTACAGCCGGGACCAGCTGCTTCGAAAGCATCACCAAACCAGGGATTCAAGCTTCAGGAGGCTAATTTGCATATTCCAGGTGCCTTCTGGGAGAAGCGAAGTCTCCCTAAGCTAGAAGATCGTTGGGTACAGCCGGGACCAGCTGCTTCGAAAGCATCACCAAACCAGGGATTCAAGCTTCAGGAGGCTAATTTGCATATTCCAGGTGCCTTCTGGGAGAAGCGAAGTCTCCCTAAGCTAGAAGATCGTTGGGTACAGCCGGGACCAGCTGCTTCGAAAGCATCACCAAACCAGGGATTCAAGCTTCAGGAGGCTAATTTGCATATTCCAGGTGCCTTCTGGGAGAAGCGAAGTCTCCCTAAGCTAGAAGATCGTTGGGTACAGCCGGGACCAGCTGCTTCGAAAGCATCACCAAACCAGGGATTCAAGCTTCAGGAGGCTAATTTGCATATTCCAGGTGCCTTCTGGGAGAAGCGAAGTCTCCCTAAGCTAGAAGATCGTTGGGTACAGCCGGGACCAGCTGCTTCGAAAGCATCACCAAACCAGGGATTCAAGCTTCAGGAGGCTAATTTGCATATTCCAGGTGCCTTCTGGGAGAAGCGAAGTCTCCCTAAGCTAGAAGATCGTTGGGTACAGCCGGGACCAGCTGCTTCGAAAGCATCACCAAACCAGGGATTCAAGCTTCAGGAGGCTAATTTGCATATTCCAGGTGCCTTCTGGGAGAAGCGAAGTCTCCCTAAGCTAGAAGATCGTTGGGTACAGCCGGGACCAGCTGCTTCGAAAGCATCACCAAACCAGGGATTCAAGCTTCAGGAGGCTAATTTGCATATTCCAGGTGCCTTCTGGGAGAAGCGAAGTCTCCCTAAGCTAGAAGATCGTTGGGTACAGCCGGGACCAGCTGCTTCGAAAGCATCACCAAACCAGGGATTCAAGCTTCAGGAGGCTAATTTGCATATTCCAGGTGCCTTCTGGGAGAAGCGAAGTCTCCCTAAGCTAGAAGATCGTTGGGTACAGCCGGGACCAGCTGCTTCGAAAGCATCACCAAACCAGGGATTCAAGCTTCAGGAGGCTAATTTGCATATTCCAGGTGCCTTCTGGGAGAAGCGAAGTCTCCCTAAGCTAGAAGATCGTTGGGTACAGCCGGGACCAGCTGCTTCGAAAGCATCACCAAACCAGGGATTCAAGCTTCAGGAGGCTAATTTGCATATTCCAGGTGCCTTCTGGGAGAAGCGAAGTCTCCCTAAGCTAGAAGATCGTTGGGTACAGCCGGGACCAGCTGCTTCGAAAGCATCACCAAACCAGGGATTCAAGCTTCAGGAGGCTAATTTGCATATTCCAGGTGCCTTCTGGGAGAAGCGAAGTCTCCCTAAGCTAGAAGATCGTTGGGTACAGCCGGGACCAGCTGCTTCGAAAGCATCACCAAACCAGGGATTCAAGCTTCAGGAGGCTAATTTGCATATTCCAGGTGCCTTCTGGGAGAAGCGAAGTCTCCCTAAGCTAGAAGATCGTTGGGTACAGCCGGGACCAGCTGCTTCGAAAGCATCACCAAACCAGGGATTCAAGCTTCAGGAGGCTAATTTGCATATTCCAGGTGCCTTCTGGGAGAAGCGAAGTCTCCCTAAGCTAGAAGATCGTTGGGTACAGCCGGGACCAGCTGCTTCGAAAGCATCACCAAACCAGGGATTCAAGCTTCAGGAGGCTAATTTGCATATTCCAGGTGCCTTCTGGGAGAAGCGAAGTCTCCCTAAGCTAGAAGATCGTTGGGTACAGCCGGGACCAGCTGCTTCGAAAGCATCACCAAACCAGGGATTCAAGCTTCAGGAGGCTAATTTGCATATTCCAGGTGCCTTCTGGGAGAAGCGAAGTCTCCCTAAGCTAGAAGATCGTTGGGTACAGCCGGGACCAGCTGCTTCGAAAGCATCACCAAACCAGGGATTCAAGCTTCAGGAGGCTAATTTGCATATTCCAGGTGCCTTCTGGGAGAAGCGAAGTCTCCCTAAGCTAGAAGATCGTTGGGTACAGCCGGGACCAGCTGCTTCGAAAGCATCACCAAACCAGGGATTCAAGCTTCAGGAGGCTAATTTGCATATTCCAGGTGCCTTCTGGGAGAAGCGAAGTCTCCCTAAGCTAGAAGATCGTTGGGTACAGCCGGGACCAGCTGCTTCGAAAGCATCACCAAACCAGGGATTCAAGCTTCAGGAGGCTAATTTGCATATTCCAGGTGCCTTCTGGGAGAAGCGAAGTCTCCCTAAGCTAGAAGATCGTTGGGTACAGCCGGGACCAGCTGCTTCGAAAGCATCACCAAACCAGGGATTCAAGCTTCAGGAGGCTAATTTGCATATTCCAGGTGC
Source organism: Ranitomeya imitator (assembly GCF_032444005.1). Taxonomy (NCBI): domain Eukaryota; kingdom Metazoa; phylum Chordata; class Amphibia; order Anura; family Dendrobatidae; genus Ranitomeya; species Ranitomeya imitator. The sequence continues at coordinate 114,200,775 of NC_091290.1, read as the reverse complement.
CTTCTGGGAGAAGCGAAGTCTCCCTAAGCTAGAAGATCGTTGGGTACAGCCGGGACCAGCTGCTTCGAAAGCATCACCAAACCAGGGATTCAAGCTTCAGGAGGCTAATTTGCATATTCCAGGTGCCTTCTGGGAGAAGCGAAGTCTCCCTAAGCTAGAAGATCGTTGGGTACAGCCGGGACCAGCTGCTTCGAAAGCATCACCAAACCAGGGATTCAAGCTTCAGGAGGCTAATTTGCATATTCCAGGTGCCTTCTGGGAGAAGCGAAGTCTCCCTAAGCTAGAAGATCGTTGGGTACAGCCGGGACCAGCTGCTTCGAAAGCATCACCAAACCAGGGATTCAAGCTTCAGGAGGCTAATTTGCATATTCCAGGTGCCTTCTGGGAGAAGCGAAGTCTCCCTAAGCTAGAAGATCGTTGGGTACAGCCGGGACCAGCTGCTTCGAAAGCATCACCAAACCAGGGATTCAAGCTTCAGGAGGCTAATTTGCATATTCCAGGTGCCTTCTGGGAGAAGCGAAGTCTCCCTAAGCTAGAAGATCGTTGGGTACAGCCGGGACCAGCTGCTTCGAAAGCATCACCAAACCAGGGATTCAAGCTTCAGGAGGCTAATTTGCATATTCCAGGTGCCTTCTGGGAGAAGCGAAGTCTCCCTAAGCTAGAAGATCGTTGGGTACAGCCGGGACCAGCTGCTTCGAAAGCATCACCAAACCAGGGATTCAAGCTTCAGGAGGCTAATTTGCATATTCCAGGTGCCTTCTGGGAGAAGCGAAGTCTCCCTAAGCTAGAAGATCGTTGGGTACAGCCGGGACCAGCTGCTTCGAAAGCATCACCAAACCAGGGATTCAAGCTTCAGGAGGCTAATTTGCATATTCCAGGTGCCTTCTGGGAGAAGCGAAGTCTCCCTAAGCTAGAAGATCGTTGGGTACAGCCGGGACCAGCTGCTTCGAAAGCATCACCAAACCAGGGATTCAAGCTTCAGGAGGCTAATTTGCATATTCCAGGTGCCTTCTGGGAGAAGCGAAGTCTCCCTAAGCTAGAAGATCGTTGGGTACAGCCGGGACCAGCTGCTTCGAAAGCATCACCAAACCAGGGATTCAAGCTTCAGGAGGCTAATTTGCATATTCCAGGTGCCTTCTGGGAGAAGCGAAGTCTCCCTAAGCTAGAAGATCGTTGGGTACAGCCGGGACCAGCTGCTTCGAAAGCATCACCAAACCAGGGATTCAAGCTTCAGGAGGCTAATTTGCATATTCCAGGTGCCTTCTGGGAGAAGCGAAGTCTCCCTAAGCTAGAAGATCGTTGGGTACAGCCGGGACCAGCTGCTTCGAAAGCATCACCAAACCAGGGATTCAAGCTTCAGGAGGCTAATTTGCATATTCCAGGTGCCTTCTGGGAGAAGCGAAGTCTCCCTAAGCTAGAAGATCGTTGGGTACAGCCGGGACCAGCTGCTTCGAAAGCATCACCAAACCAGGGATTCAAGCTTCAGGAGGCTAATTTGCATATTCCAGGTGCCTTCTGGGAGAAGCGAAGTCTCCCTAAGCTAGAAGATCGTTGGGTACAGCCGGGACCAGCTGCTTCGAAAGCATCACCAAACCAGGGATTCAAGCTTCAGGAGGCTAATTTGCATATTCCAGGTGCCTTCTGGGAGAAGCGAAGTCTCCCTAAGCTAGAAGATCGTTGGGTACAGCCGGGACCAGCTGCTTCGAAAGCATCACCAAACCAGGGATTCAAGCTTCAGGAGGCTAATTTGCATATTCCAGGTGCCTTCTGGGAGAAGCGAAGTCTCCCTAAGCTAGAAGATCGTTGGGTACAGCCGGGACCAGCTGCTTCGAAAGCATCACCAAACCAGGGATTCAAGCTTCAGGAGGCTAATTTGCATATTCCAGGTGCCTTCTGGGAGAAGCGAAGTCTCCCTAAGCTAGAAGATCGTTGGGTACAGCCGGGACCAGCTGCTTCGAAAGCATCACCAAACCAGGGATTCAAGCTTCAGGAGGCTAATTTGCATATTCCAGGTGCCTTCTGGGAGAAGCGAAGTCTCCCTAAGCTAGAAGATCGTTGGGTACAGCCGGGACCAGCTGCTTCGAAAGCATCACCAAACCAGGGATTCAAGCTTCAGGAGGCTAATTTGCATATTCCAGGTGCCTTCTGGGAGAAGCGAAGTCTCCCTAAGCTAGAAGATCGTTGGGTACAGCCGGGACCAGCTGCTTCGAAAGCATCACCAAACCAGGGATTCAAGCTTCAGGAGGCTAATTTGCATATTCCAGGTGCCTTCTGGGAGAAGCGAAGTCTCCCTAAGCTAGAAGATCGTTGGGTACAGCCGGGACCAGCTGCTTCGAAAGCATCACCAAACCAGGGATTCAAGCTTCAGGAGGCTAATTTGCATATTCCAGGTGCCTTCTGGGAGAAGCGAAGTCTCCCTAAGCTAGAAGATCGTTGGGTACAGCCGGGACCAGCTGCTTCGAAAGCATCACCAAACCAGGGATTCAAGCTTCAGGAGGCTAATTTGCATATTCCAGGTGCCTTCTGGGAGAAGCGAAGTCTCCCTAAGCTAGAAGATCGTTGGGTACAGCCGGGACCAGCTGCTTCGAAAGCATCACCAAACCAGGGATTCAAGCTTCAGGAGGCTAATTTGCATATTCCAGGTGCCTTCTGGGAGAAGCGAAGTCTCCCTAAGCTAGAAGATCGTTGGGTACAGCCGGGACCAGCTGCTTCGAAAGCATCACCAAACCAGGGATTCAAGCTTCAGGAGGCTAATTTGCATATTCCAGGTGCCTTCTGGGAGAAGCGAAGTCTCCCTAAGCTAGAAGATCGTTGGGTACAGCCGGGACCAGCTGCTTCGAAAGCATCACCAAACCAGGGATTCAAGCTTCAGGAGGCTAATTTGCATATTCCAGGTGCCTTCTGGGAGAAGCGAAGTCTCCCTAAGCTAGAAGATCGTTGGGTACAGCCGGGACCAGCTGCTTCGAAAGCATCACCAAACCAGGGATTCAAGCTTCAGGAGGCTAATTTGCATATTCCAGGTGCCTTCTGGGAGAAGCGAAGTCTCCCTAAGCTAGAAGATCGTTGGGTACAGCCGGGACCAGCTGCTTCGAAAGCATCACCAAACCAGGGATTCAAGCTTCAGGAGGCTAATTTGCATATTCCAGGTGCCTTCTGGGAGAAGCGAAGTCTCCCTAAGCTAGAAGATCGTTGGGTACAGCCGGGACCAGCTGCTTCGAAAGCATCACCAAACCAGGGATTCAAGCTTCAGGAGGCTAATTTGCATATTCCAGGTGCCTTCTGGGAGAAGCGAAGTCTCCCTAAGCTAGAAGATCGTTGGGTACAGCCGGGACCAGCTGCTTCGAAAGCATCACCAAACCAGGGATTCAAGCTTCAGGAGGCTAATTTGCATATTCCAGGTGCCTTCTGGGAGAAGCGAAGTCTCCCTAAGCTAGAAGATCGTTGGGTACAGCCGGGACCAGCTGCTTCGAAAGCATCACCAAACCAGGGATTCAAGCTTCAGGAGGCTAATTTGCATATTCCAGGTGCCTTCTGGGAGAAGCGAAGTCTCCCTAAGCTAGAAGATCGTTGGGTACAGCCGGGACCAGCTGCTTCGAAAGCATCACCAAACCAGGGATTCAAGCTTCAGGAGGCTAATTTGCATATTCCAGGTGCCTTCTGGGAGAAGCGAAGTCTCCCTAAGCTAGAAGATCGTTGGGTACAGCCGGGACCAGCTGCTTCGAAAGCATCACCAAACCAGGGATTCAAGCTTCAGGAGGCTAATTTGCATATTCCAGGTGCCTTCTGGGAGAAGCGAAGTCTCCCTAAGCTAGAAGATCGTTGGGTACAGCCGGGACCAGCTGCTTCGAAAGCATCACCAAACCAGGGATTCAAGCTTCAGGAGGCTAATTTGCATATTCCAGGTGCCTTCTGGGAGAAGCGAAGTCTCCCTAAGCTAGAAGATCGTTGGGTACAGCCGGGACCAGCTGCTTCGAAAGCATCACCAAACCAGGGATTCAAGCTTCAGGAGGCTAATTTGCATATTCCAGGTGCCTTCTGGGAGAAGCGAAGTCTCCCTAAGCTAGAAGATCGTTGGGTACAGCCGGGACCAGCTGCTTCGAAAGCATCACCAAACCAGGGATTCAAGCTTCAGGAGGCTAATTTGCATATTCCAGGTGCCTTCTGGGAGAAGCGAAGTCTCCCTAAGCTAGAAGATCGTTGGGTACAGCCGGGACCAGCTGCTTCGAAAGCATCACCAAACCAGGGATTCAAGCTTCAGGAGGCTAATTTGCATATTCCAGGTGCCTTCTGGGAGAAGCGAAGTCTCCCTAAGCTAGAAGATCGTTGGGTACAGCCGGGACCAGCTGCTTCGAAAGCATCACCAAACCAGGGATTCAAGCTTCAGGAGGCTAATTTGCATATTCCAGGTGCCTTCTGGGAGAAGCGAAGTCTCCCTAAGCTAGAAGATCGTTGGGTACAGCCGGGACCAGCTGCTTCGAAAGCATCACCAAACCAGGGATTCAAGCTTCAGGAGGCTAATTTGCATATTCCAGGTGCCTTCTGGGAGAAGCGAAGTCTCCCTAAGCTAGAAGATCGTTGGGTACAGCCGGGACCAGCTGCTTCGAAAGCATCACCAAACCAGGGATTCAAGCTTCAGGAGGCTAATTTGCATATTCCAGGTGCCTTCTGGGAGAAGCGAAGTCTCCCTAAGCTAGAAGATCGTTGGGTACAGCCGGGACCAGCTGCTTCGAAAGCATCACCAAACCAGGGATTCAAGCTTCAGGAGGCTAATTTGCATATTCCAGGTGCCTTCTGGGAGAAGCGAAGTCTCCCTAAGCTAGAAGATCGTTGGGTACAGCCGGGACCAGCTGCTTCGAAAGCATCACCAAACCGCGCGCCTTACGGCGCGCGAATTTTTGCCTGTAGGACATTATTGCAAGAGAGCTTGGCTGAGTAGATTACACAAGAAGGAAAACACACAGCAAGTCAGCAGGATCTAGGAGCAACATGGCAGATGTGACAACCTACATGGTGAGCTGCAGCATGTGCTACATGTTCACAGATCGACCAGAAGAAGAATCCAATTTCACCTGTCAGAAGTGTAGACTAGTGGCCCTTTTAGAAGAAAAGGTGCGGGGTCTGGAAGAAAGAATAGCAACTTTGAAACTCATCAAAGAGAATGAAGACTTTCTAGACAGAACAGAAGCATCTCTACTGGTCACAGAAGGTGAAAAAAGTGTCAGAGAACCTCCAAAAGCAGATGAGTGGAAGCATGTGACCAAAAGAAGCAAGAAGACCATGGAGAAATCACCAACCACACAACTGAAGAACCGATATCAAATCTTTGTAGAGGATGAAGATGGCACACCTAAGAATGAAGCAATACCAGCAAGCAAAAAAGAAAAGGGCACACAGCAACAAGTGACAGCAAAAAGTACAGCCAAGAAGCAACGAAGAGTGGTGGTGGTGGGAGACTCACTACTGAGAGGCACAGAAGCAGCCATCTGCAGACCGGACATAACTGCAAGAGAAGTATGCTGCCTTCCAGGTGCGATGATCAAGGATGTGACCGATAGGATACCAAAGCTCTTCAGCTCCAAGGACGTCCACCCATTTCTTCTGATACATGTTGGCACCAATGACACGGCAAGGAAGGACCTACCGACAATCTGCAAGGACTTTGAAGAGTTGGGGAAGAAAGTAAAGGAACTGGATGCACAGGTAGTTTTTTCTTCTATCCTTCCAGTAGACGGGCATGGCACCAGGAGATGGAACAGGATCCTTGATGCAAACAACTGGCTAAGACGATGGTGCAGACAACAAGGATTTGGATTCCTGGACCACGGTGTGAATTATTGGTATGATGGACTCCTCGCCAGAGACGGACTACACCTCAACAAACCTGGGAAACACACATTCGCCAGAAGACTCGCTACACTCATCAGGAGGGCGTTAAACTAGAAGAAGAGGGGACGGGAAGAAAAACATTAGACTCGAACAAAGACGACCCAGGAAAACATACTCTGAAGGGAGGTAAGAACATTTCTAAAACAATCCACAGTGAGGAGATTGGAACAAAACAAAATCCTCTAAACTGCATGCTCGCAAACGCCAGAAGCCTGACAAACAAGATGGAAGAACTAGAAGCAGAAATATCTACAGGTAACTTTGACATAGTGGGAATAACCGAGACATGGTTAGATGAAAGCTATGACTGGGCAGTTAACTTACAGGGTTACAGTCTGTTTAGAAAGGATCGTAAAAATCGGAGAGGAGGAGGGGTTTGTCTCTATGTAAAGTCTTGTCTAAAGTCCACTTTAAGGGAGGATATTAGCGAAGGGAATGAGGATGTCGAGTCCATATGGGTTGAAATTCATGGAGGGAAAAATGGTAACAAAATTCTCATTGGGGTCTGTTACAAACCCCCAAATATAACAGAAACCATGGAAAGTCTACTTCTAAAGCAGATAGATGAAGCTGCAACCCATAATGAGGTCCTGGTTATGGGGGACTTTAACTACCCGGATATTAACTGGGAAACAGAAACCTGTGAAACCCATAAAGGCAACAGGTTTCTGCTAATAACCAAGAAAAATTATCTTTCACAATTGGTGCAGAATCCAACCAGAGGAGCAGCACTTTTAGACCTAATACTATCTAATAGACCTGACAGAATAACAAATCTGCAGGTGGTCGGGCATTTAGGAAATAGCGACCACAATATTGTGCAGTTTCACCTGTATTTCACTAGGGGGACTTGTCAGGGAGTCACAAAAACATTGAACTTTAGGAAGGCAAAGTTTGAACAGCTTAGAGATGCCCTTAATCTGGTAGACTGGGACAATATCCTCAGAAATAAGAATACAGATAATAAATGGGAAATGTTTAAGAACATCCTAAATAGGCAGTGTAAGCGGTTTATACCTTGTGGGAATAAAAGGACTAGAAATAGGAAAAACCCAATGTGGCTAAACAAAGAAGTAAGACAGGCAATTAACAGTAAAAAGAAAGCATTTGCACTACTAAAGCAGGATGGCACCATTGAAGCTCTAAAAAACTATAGGGAGAAAAATACTTTATCTAAAAAACTAATTAAAGCTGCCAAAAAGGAAACAGAGAAGCACATTGCTAAGGAGAGTAAAACTAATCCCAAACTGTTCTTCAACTATATCAATAGTAAAAGAATAAAAACTGAAAATGTAGGCCCCTTAAAAAATAGTGAGGAAAGAATGGTTGTAGATGACGAGGAAAAAGCTAACATATTAAACACCTTCTTCTCCACGGTATTCACGGTGGAAAATGAAATGCTAGGTGAAATCCCAAGAAACAATGAAAACCCTATATTAAGGGTCACCAATCTAACCCAAGAAGAGGTGCGAAACCGGCTAAATAAGATTAAAATAGATAAATCTCCGGGTCCGGATGGCATACACCCACGAGTACTAAGAGAACTAAGTAATGTAATAGATAAACCATTATTTCTTATTTTTAGTGACTCTATAGCGACAGGGTCTGTTCCGCAGGACTGGCGCATAGCAAATGTGGTGCCAATATTCAAAAAGGGCTCTAAAAGTGAGCCTGGAAATTATAGGCCAGTAAGTCTAACCTCTATTGTTGGTAAAATATTTGAAGGGTTTCTGAGGGATGTTATTCTGGATTATCTCAATGAGAATAACTGTTTAACTCCATATCAGCATGGGTTTATGAGAAATCGCTCCTGTCAAACCAATCTAATCAGTTTTTATGAAGAGGTAAGCTATAGGCTGGACCACGGTGAGTCATTGGACGTGGTATATCTCGATTTTTCCAAAGCGTTTGATACCGTGCCGCACAAGAGGTTGGTACACAAAATGAGAATGCTTGGTCTGGGGGAAAATGTGTGTAAATGGGTTAGTAACTGGCTTAGTGATAGAAAGCAGAGGGTGGTTATAAATGGTATAGTCTCTAACTGGGTCGCTGTGACCAGTGGGGTACCGCAGGGGTCAGTATTGGGACCTGTTCTCTTCAACATATTCATTAATGATCTGGTAGAAGGTTTACACAGTAAAATATCGATATTTGCAGATGATACAAAACTATGTAAAGCAGTTAATACAAGAGAAGATAGTATTCTGCTACAGATGGATCTGGATAAGTTGGAAACTTGGGCTGAAAGGTGGCAGATGAGGTTTAACAATGATAAATGTAAGGTTATACACATGGGAAGAAGGAATCAATATCACCATTACACACTGAATGGGAAACCACTGGGTAAATCTGACAGGGAGAAGGACTTGGGGATCCTAGTTAATGATAAACTTACCTGGTGCAGCCAGTGCCAGGCAGCAGCTGCCAAGGCAAACAGGATCATGGGGTGCATTAAAAGAGGTCTGGATACACATGATGAGAGCATTATACTGCCTCTGTACAAATCCCTAGTTAGACCGCACATGGAGTACTGTGTCCAGTTTTGGGCACCGGTGCTCAGGAAGGATATAATGGAACTAGAGAGAGTACAAAGGAGGGCAACAAAATTAATAAAGGGGATGGGAGAACTACAATACCCAGATAGATTAGCGAAATTAGGATTATTTAGTCTAGAAAAAAGACGACTGAGGGGCGATCTAATAACCATGTATAAGTATATAAGGGGACAATACAAATATCTCGCTGAGGATCTGTTTATACCAAGGAAGGTGACGGGCACAAGGGGGCATTCTTTGCGTCTGGAGGAGAGAAGGTTTTTCCACCAACATAGAAGAGGATTCTTTACTGTTAGGGCAGTGAGAATCTGGAATTGCTTGCCTGAGGAGGTGGTGATGGCGAACTCAGTCGAGGGGTTCAAGAGAGGCCTGGATGTCTTCCTGGAGCAGAACAATATTGTATCATACAATTATTAGGTTCTGTAGAAGGACGTAGATCTGGGTATTTATTATGATGGAATATCGGCTGAACTGGATGGACAAATGTCTTTTTTCGGCCTTACTAACTATGTTACTATGTTACTATGTTACTACTAGTAGACTACTAGTCTCAGCATGTACAACCCCAAACTCTGAGATGTATTTCAAATAAAATGGAGAAATGTACAATGTTCACTTTCTTATCTGTGTTCTGTTGTGAAAAAATATGGCTGTAAAAAGGGGAAGTGGGCAGCATGTATCAACATAGATAGTTGGTTTCAGCATACAAACATAACAGAAACATAAACTACATAAAGCCAATAATGATCGTAAAGTCGATGATGATGATGTGCATTTCATCCACATTGACTCCCTCTGCGCCAAGAGGCATTTCCAATTACCTCCTCTAGCACCAATAAGTGAGGAAGGGATGCAGCCATGAACCATGTCAAAATGGCAGTAAATACATTTTATTCTGAAGATTTCTTCCTAACTAGCAACTACTAAAACTTCCTCACGATATGTACCGTAATATCATAAATTCTCTTGACGTTAAAATCCCAAATCCTTAAAATTCTCCTTTTCCTTCCATTCCTATTTCACCATTGTTCATATCACACGCGCAGTTCTAGTATTTCCTTAGTCGTATATATTTATCCTTGATACACAGCTTGTTAATGCATTCATCGGTCGCTTGGTACGTCCTTCTCTGTCTTGATCCGTATGCACTTGGCAGATGCTCCCGCATGTTTCCTGTGTTATTCCCCATGTTACACAGTGGGCATTAGCTCAGTTCATGTCCCTGTTTCACACCGGGGCTCCACTTATGCAGTTTGAATTTCACCATTATTTGCTTCCTCATTCTGTATTTGCTTCACTATATTACTTTGTTTCTGTAATGTTGTCTGTGTTTTTGGCTTGATACTCCATTTTGGTATTACTCTCCATATTAATACACAGTACCCTCTTCCCTTGACACAAGTTATTGCCAGCACAGTGGTTGAACATGACTCTTACTCCCCTCTGGAATGACGTGGTCTATCTTGATCTTGTAACATGCTTGATCGTGTGGTAAGACTTTCACAGTTGCCTTGTGATACAAAAAGTCATTGTACAGTCATCTAGTAAGCTCGTCGGACTAGCACGCGCTCATTATTCACTATATCATGCTGTTGTTTGCATTGGATCTTTCACATTATAATATGTTTGCTACATCCATCGCCTGATGAAGCATTTCTAGCGAAACGCATATGAAACGTGTGGTGAATGCCTAGTTCTCTGCTTTTATTTTACTGACTTTATCACATATAGGTTAATCTCACATACTTGCATGGAGCCTTATGGTGAACGTCGTTAGTTTTTTTTTTTTGTCTTTTTTTTTTTTTTGGTGGCGCACTAAGGGTTGGACCTACTACTATTTTAGGCACTGTCCCTAATCTTATTTCTTTTATTCTGGAACTTATGTGTATATTTATACTTTATGTTTTAGGAGTCTATTCACTATGTCTTGTTTGTCTCACAAGTGCTACTTTGAGGTATGTAATATTCATGGCAAAATATAAATTTTCGGTGATACCTATAGTTTTCTGATTCTTGTTGTTTTGCTGTGCCTTATTCCCCACATACTTTTACATTTTTGGCCCAGTCTAATATGTTCAGGGACTGTCCAAATTTTCAAACTCTGTAATTTCCCACCCACTCTTTTTGAGTGGGTGTTTCCTTTCCATTCTTCCAGCTCTATAGTTGCTAAGCCTGAATCATTCTCCTGACTTCCCAGCATGCATTGTTCCAGTCTATGTCCAATGGCTTGCATACTATCAACTTGCAGCTTGCATCTCTGTTAGGCCTGTAGGCAATTTGAAAGGCAGAATAGCAGGACTTGTCCCTACTTTCGATAATCTGTCTCAGTGTCTCTGCTGCTGAGGACAGATTACACTTGACAACAGGCAGCAAATTGAATGCTGGAAAGACGTTAGACAACTAGGGCCCAATTATCCAAGTTTTCAAGCAAAAAAGCTTTGAAAAGTTGCATACTTTGGGGGCAACTGGTGAGTGCACTAAATTATTCAACTACTGGTATTCTCTCCCAGCTCTGACAAAGTAGATGGCACTGGGACAGGAAGGGAGTGTCATGACCGCTGCTCAGCAAATCTATGACAAGTGGTGGCATTTGCTACGTCACTAGTCTCACTCCATCAGGGGTTGGAGTAGAATTGGTGGCATGGCACATGCAGAGGTGTCCGCCACTTGTCCGAAGCTCCTGATTCCTGAGCGTCTGACTTCAGTATACTGTACCTCCTCATCAAGACTGGCGTGAACAATGTCAGTCTTAATGTATCGGGCCCTTAACAGACAACACTTAGGTTGCATTTTATAGGAGTAATGCAACAGAAATTTTAACTAAAGGGATTTTCAGATTGCCTATTTATCACATTGTCAATCAAATGAGGTCAAGCTGTTTGCAAGTACAGTGACCATTTAGTAATTATAGCATACTGCATTATCAGTAAGGCCAAGCAAATTGGCTAGATCTGTGGGTTTTATTTGAAAATTAACCACAAAATGCACAAATTCACGCACGTATTTATGGCTGTTCCTCGGCAAAATCTCAGACAGAAAAAACGTTCTAAATTGACTATAATGGTTACAAATGCAATTGAATTGCTCTCCTGTACTCGTCTGTGCACAGTGATTAAGCCTGGAGGATTAGGTGTAGTGATAGTGCTGCCTTTATGGTTGGACAGGAATATTATTGGATAATCACTGCTGCAGTGTAATGATTTGCATAATCAGCGCATTTGGTTTCTTTAGCCCTTACTTGAAATTAATCACACATTGTTGAATTATTGCCATCTGTTACCACCCGCAGCTGGAGAAAGTGCCACTACATTTATCCTTTACATCATTAGGCACAGCAGCAGAGATCCATTTAACGGTTTAAAGAAATTTACGCTTTCATGTTTCTGTCAATGAAATCATATCTGTCAATTTAAATTGTATGGAAGTTTTCTTTCTAACGTAAAGACATGAGCACACCATTTTTTTTAAGACACTCATCATTCAATATTCTTAAAAAGGATGAATAGTCAACATATGGGAGTCAAAGTGAGGGGTCAATCTGCTTATGACCCCTCTCTATGATCCAGTTCTAGCTCTGCGTCTGCAAGAGAAATATCTTTCTGGTAGTAAATTCCCCAAATTAAATTAGCTGTTAGTTGGGTTGTTCACAGACGACTCCTGCTGTTTATGCTTAAAAACGCACTACTACTCCTCCTCCCATCAAAGTTTTTATCCTCTTAATATATTGCAGTCATCATATTATATAGCATTGTGTACTTACAATTGCTCATTTTGCCTTTCTACCCGTTAATTCTTCTCTATGTAGAAACAGGAAGTCTCCTTTCCCAGCATGAGTCATCTCCCTTTTCCACTCCTGACCCAGCTGCTCTCTCCTCTCCCCTGCCAGGGACTTTTGCAGTGATGGTGAGTCATACAGGGAAAATTGACCTCCTGTTTCTACAAAGAGCTTAGAACAGTGCTTCTCAACTCCAGTCCTCAAGACCCACTAACAGGTCATGTTTTCAGGATTTTCTTAACATTGCATAGGTGATGGAATTAATGCTTGAGCAGGTGATGAAATTATCACCTAGGCAATACTAAGGATATCCTGAAAATGTGACCTGTTGGTGGGTCTTGAGGACAGGAGTTGAGAAACATTGGCTTAGAAGGATTCAGCTAGTCCGTTTTTAATTATGTGAAGTCTTAGACCTAATAGAAAAGAGAATAATTAGCTGGGTAGAAAGGTAAAATGAATAATTGTAAGTACATGACACAATATAATATGATGATTGCAATATACTAAGAGGATACAAATTTTGATGGGAGAAGGAGTGCATTAAATATTTGAGGATAGTGGATGTCCTAAAGTTCGATTCAGCAAACTTGGTCCAAATTAATATTGCACCAATCACTAGGGTTGAGCGACCCTTACTTTTATAGGATCGGGTCGGATTTCACGAAACCCGACTTTTTCAAAAGTCGGGTCGAGTGAAATCGGCCGATCCTATAAAAAAGTCGGGGTCGGGGTCGGCCGAAACCCGAAACCCAATGCAGTGCATTGGGTTTCCATGGTTCCCAGGGTCTGAAGGAGAGGAAACTCTCCTTCAGGCCCTGCGATCCATATTTAAGGGTAAAATAAAGAATTAAAATAAAAAATATAGCTATACTCACCCTCTGACGCGCCCTGGTACTAACCGGCAGTCTTCCTTCCTTAGAATCAGCGCGTGAAGGGCCTTAGATGACGTCGCGGCCTGTGATTGGTCGCGCAGCCGCCCATGTGACCGCTCGCGCGACCAATCACAAGCCGCGACGTCACCGAAGGTCCTTCAAGCGCTTAATCTTAGGAAAGAAGGCTGCCGGAAAGAAGCAGGGCGCATCCGAGGGTGAGTATATTCCTATTAGGTATATACTCACCCTCGGAGCCGCCCTGCTTCTTTCCGGCAGCCTTCCTTCCTAAGAATCAGCGCTTGAAGGACCTTCGGTGACGTCGCGGCTTGTGATTGGTCGCGCGAGCGGTCACATGGACGGCCGCGCGACCAATCACAGGCCGCGACATCATCTAAGGCCCTTCACGCGCTGATTCTAAGGAAGGAAAGACTGCCGGTTAGTACCAGGGCGCGTCAGAGGGTGAGTATAGCAATTTTTTTTATTTTAATTCTTTCTTTTACACTTAAATATGGATTCCGATACCGAGTTCCGATATTGCAAACATATCGGAACTCGGTATCGGAATCCCGACACCAGATTCAGAAGATCGCAGACCTCATGGCCGACCCCACACTGGGGTCGGGTCGGGTTTCATGAAACCCGACTTTGCCAAAAGTCGGCGACTTTTGAATCTGGTCGACCCGTTTCGCTCAACCCTACCAATCACCATGAGGGGAGGGAAAGGATTAAAAAAATATACTTGCCTTTCCTCACTTGCCCTAATGCATATCACGCAACCTCTGCAGCTCATTCGTCCACTGTGCTAGTCTTTTTATCCGTTTGTCCAAACACAGAAATAAAAGTGACCTCACGTGGTCAATTAAGAGGTTGGTGCATGTCATGACCTGTGATACCTTCTCTACTTCCCCTACCTGCAACTATGTGAGGTCAATCAAAGGCTCAGATTGACCTCAAGGCCAAAATGGAGAGACATAAGAAAAGTAAACCAACGCGGATCACTGGGGAGCGGTTATGACAGAGATACTACAGGAAAAGTGAGAAAACATTAATATGAAGGTTTTTTTAATGTAAACATTTACAGACTCTCAAAGCAATTCATTTTTCTGGATGTTAGGGGTCGAGTTCCCGCTTCTGCACAGGGGGAATCTCGAGCCACCTCCGCTGCGGTCTCCCATTCTTGTCCAGCCGCAGTGGAGTCTGCTCAGCAAGCACGTCGGTCCCAGCGTCTTGCTCATTCTCACTCTGTTCTGAGAGTTACTGCTGCTTCACCAGTCTCTGCTATTAAAGTCTGTGCTGGTCAGCAGCGAGCGGACTTCTCTGGGACTAAGTTCTTGTCTGCACGTACTGAGCATGCCCAGCGTAAGGTCTCCCGTTGGAGATCGAGGGTCATGTGCTCAGGCTCTGCAGCACATTCCATTGGTCCTCTTGGCAGGTCCTAGAAGGGCAAAAGTGCTGTGGCCACTTCCTGTGCTACTGCTATATAAACTGCGCATGACCGCACGGCCATGCGCTAGTATTGTCAAACAATTGCTAATGTGTGTATGTTGTGAGTGCAAGTCGTCCTTGGATACCCCTACCCTATAGTATGACTGTTCGCGGAAGGTGTATGGCTGCTACCTAGCGCCCGACTTATCCTACAGCACTAGTCACACATTATAGCGTCCAGTTGCTGTGACCGCCAGTACGGCGCCGTGCACTTCCTCTGTGCTTTCCTTACCCAAGCCTGGGTGGTTAGTGGCGTTCGTCAGTGCGGCACTGCATGCTCTTCTGTTTCATTTTACACCCAGTTGCGGTGTTGCGTCAGCAAGGGTCTAATCGGACTTCAATCCCAGTTGGGGTTGAGTTTGCTGACTACTTGCTCGCGCTTTAGGTGCGGTACCGCGGTCCTGTGCCTTAACAGGATTGCTTCTTTCACGCTGGGTGAGGTTAACCCACGCGTGTATACTGTAGTGTACCGCCATATAGTCTGCTAATTGCTAGCAGCAGGTTTTCACCTGCACGGTGGACCCCGGACTGCGAACGCATCTATACCATCTGTCTTGGTGCGTTCCGCCAGTCCTAACACTGGATTTGTGTGGATTGAATAAACTATGAATCAATTTGCTCATCTCTATTTGGAGCATTAGGTATGCTTTGTGCAAACTCACATAGGTCATAAGCAGAAGAGTAATAATATTATGTGTAGAATCTCTCAATTGCCACACTGGCTACTCTATCACTTGGAAGCTTAGAGAAATTTTGCGTGGCTTCTGTTCCCTCCCCCTTCAAAATGACATCTGCACATAATCTTTAGACACTTCAATGTAAAAGACAGGATCTGTGTCTGACAATTGGCTAAGTACATATGTTATTTCCTGAAACAAAAGGAAGTTCAAATCTAAAGTATCCCCAGTGGCCAGTGTAAAAACTGCAGAATTTCTATGTTTTATTTTTAATATAGATTGTGGTGTGGAAAAAATAACATTGCCAAATATTTAAAAAATAATAACATAAAAATCTGTTTTAAACAATAGGTCTGTCATGATCCAGTTCTGAGATTATGTTCAGCTCTCTTGTCTCTGGACTGGTCATGTGGGAGGTAATCCTCTCTGCCTCACCCTGGAGCTGGCTGTGCTATTTAAGTCCTTTGCAGCCTGGGGGCCAGTGTCAGCTATAGTTCATGCTGCACTGTTTTGAGCTCCTGACCTGATCCCTGTTATAGTGTTCCTGTTTGCCTCTGACTGCCTACACCCGTTTATGACTTGTTCTGACCTCTGGCCTGTACTCCGACTCCGTCTTTCGTCTCTCGTTTTTGTTACCACGTTCCCGGTAGGTTCTGACGTCTTGCTTGTCCCCGACGATTCTCTGCTTGCCCCTTCTGTACCGCGCCGCTATCTCCGTGTATGACCTTGGCTTGTTTCATGTCCCTTTCATTACCTGTGACACCTGTGTTGTTGCTCAGTTTTGCTGCACTGTGTGTGCAGCCTCCTTTCCTTAGCCAGCACCCCCTGGCGGATCAAGTGTCCAGTTTGACACAGATGGTGCGGGATTTTTTGGTGGAACATCGGGCCCTTGTCACGTCTCATGCTCTCTTACAAAAAGAACTGACAGAGACTGTTCTGACCATACAGGGAACCACCCCTCAACCTGGTGAGTCTGTAGATGTTGCTTTGCATTCTGCCGAGCCCTTGGTTCAGCTTCCTGACACTTTTTCTGGAGAAAAAGATAAATTTCACCTGTTCAGGGAAAGCTGTAAGTTATTGTTTTCCCTTAGACCTCTATCGTCTGGGAATGAGACTCAGCGGGTAGGGGTTATTATTTCCTTACTTAGACAGGGTCCTCAATCTTGGGCTTTCTCACTGCCCCTCACTGCTCCTGAACGCATGTCAGTAGATAGGTTCTTTGAGGCCCTAGGACTTATCTATGACAAACCGGACCGTGTCAGGTTGGCAGAGGACACTATTATGGGTCTGGTTCAGGGGGAGCGCTCAGCCGAGTGGTACAGCTCTGAGTTCCGCCGATGGTCCACTGAGGTGTCCTGGGATGACTCTGCGCTTAGAGGTCTGTTCAGGAGTGGACTGGCGGATTACCTGAAGGACGCTCTGGCCTTTCATCCACCTCCCAGCTCATTGGAGGAGACCATGACTCAGGCTATCCGCATGGATCGGAGGCTGAGGGAGAGAGGTATTGCACAGCGAAAGGGTCCATTTTTTCCTGCTGGTCCTGTTTCATCCCCATCTGTACCTATGGAGGTGGGAGTCGCCAATCTCAAGGAGAAGGAGAGGAGACGACGGTTTGAAGCAAAGTTGTGTTTCTACTGTGGAGATCCTGGACATTGGAAAAAAGACTGCTCCTCCTGTCCACCAACCTACAAGCAGCTGAGTCTGGGTGATTGTCGTGGTAGTCACCCCGACTCTCAGGTACCTTTTTTGGCATTTTCAAAAATTTTGTTGGAAGTGGAACTTTGTTGTGGGAGTGGCTCCGTGTCCACTTCTGCCTTCGTGGATAGCGGGTCGTCCATGAACTTTATTAACTCTGACTTGGTGTCCAGGTGTAAGTTAGGGACAGTTAGGCTGGAGACTCCTATTCATGTTGTTGCCATTGACAAAACACCACTGGCTAAGAATGTCATCAAAATGATTTCTGAAGAGTTTCTCCTTAAAGTGAGTGCTTTACACCAAGAACGTATTTCATGTTTTGTTATGGACAATCTGCCTGCAGGACTGGTGTTGGGGCTTCCCTGGTTGCAATTACATAATCCTGTTATAAACTGGGAATCCCGGGACATTGTTAAATGGGGTCCCAATTGTTCTAAGAAATGTCTTGCTTCTGTATCTGTGTCATCCGTTAGTCTGGAGGGTATTCCGGAGTACCTGAAGGACTTTGAGGATGTGTTCTCCGAAAAGGAGGCTGAGGTTCTGCCACCACACCGCCCATTCGATTGTGCTGTTGATCTTGTTCCTGGTGCCAAATTGCCCAAAGCCCGTCTGTACAATCTCTCCGCCCCTGAGCGGGCTGCCATGAAGGAGTATATCTCCGATAGTCTCCGCAAAGGGCACATTCGGCCATCTGTCTCTCCTGTGGCTGCGGGGTTCTTTTTCGTGAAGAAAAAGGATGGTGGTTTACGCCCATGCCTCGATTTTCGAGAACTTAATAAAATCACCATAAGAAATACTTATCCTCTCCCACTGATCCCCGATTTGTAGAACCAATTGTCGGGGGCCATGTGGTTCTCTAAGTTGGACCTCAGGGGGGCATACAATCTCATCCGTATGCGGGAGGGGGATGAATGGAAAACTGCTTTTCTCACCTCTGAAGGTTTGTTTGAGAATTTGGTTATGCCCTTTGGCCTGACTAACGCACCAGCTGTGTTTCAGAATTTCATGAATCATGTTTTCACAGATTTTATTGGGCGTTTTATGGTAATTTATTTGGATGACATCCTCATATATTCTTCCGACAAACAGAGTCACATGGACCACCTCCGTGCAGTTCTTCTGAGGCTTAGGGAGAACTCACTATTTGCTAAACCAGAGAAATGTACATTTTTTGCTCAGGAATTATCCTTTCTAGGGGTCATTTTGTCCGCTAAGGGGTTTCGTATGGACCCTAGGAAGGTACAGGCTATTGTGGATTGGGTGCAACCCAGAGATCTCAAGGGTCTTCAGCGTTTTTTGGGTTTCGCTAATTATTATAGAAAATTCATTAAGGGGTTTTCTCAGGTGGTCAAACCCCTCACAGATTTAACTCGTAAGGGGGCAGATCTCAAAAACTGGTCAACTGCAGCTTTGGGGGCGTTTTCTTCTTTGAAGAATTGTTTTATGACTGCTCCTGTACTGGTTCAACCAGATTTGTCTAAACCATTTATCGTAGAGGTAGACGCCTCGGAGGTGGGAGTAGGGGCTGTGTTATCCCAAGGGCCCACCACGTTGACTAACTTAAGACCTTGTGCCTTCTTTTCGAGAAAATTTTCCTCTGCTGAGAGGAATTATGATGTGGGTAATCGGGAGCTGCTGGCCATTAAATTAGCTTTTGAAGAATGGAGGCATTTTTTGGAGGGAGCTGCCCATCATATTACTGTCATTACTGATCACAAGAATCTGTCTTATATCGAATCTGCCAAACGGTTGACCCCGAGACAAGCTAGGTCAGGGGTCCCCAACTCCAGGCCTCGAGGGCCGCCAACAGAGCAGGTTTTCAGGATTTCTTTA
Organism: Ranitomeya imitator; assembly: GCF_032444005.1. NCBI lineage: Eukaryota > Metazoa > Chordata > Amphibia > Anura > Dendrobatidae > Ranitomeya > Ranitomeya imitator. Next base: position 114,181,997 of record NC_091290.1, on the reverse strand, counting down.
GTATTGCATCGGTGGTAATGTGATCATCTGCACAGGTGATGATTCCAACCCCTGTGCAATACTAAGGAAATCCTGAAAACCTGCACTGTTGGCGGCCCTCGAGGCCTGGAGTTGGGGACCACTGAGCTAGGTGGTCACTTTTCTTTTCCCGATTTCAGTTTTCTATTACTTTCAGACCAGGGTCCAAGAATGTGAAGGCTGATGCCTTATCTCGTAGCTTGGACCCAGTTTCACCACCTGAACCTCCTTCCTCCATTCTTCAGCGCGGAGTGGTGGTGGCTGCGGTGTCATCAGTATTGGAGCGAGAGATTCGTGAAGCCCAATCTCTTGCTCCCTCGTCCGTACCTAATGATAAGCTATTTGTACCTGTCCAGTATCGGTTAAGGGTGCTTCGGGAGTTCCATGACTCGGCTCTTAGTGGGCATCCTGGAATCTCGGCCACACGTAAAGCCATCACTAGGCTGTTTTGGTGGCCTTCGTTGGCTTCTGATGTCATTGGGTTTGTGTCTTCCTGTGAAACTTGTGCTCATGCTAAAACCTCCCGTAACCGGCCGGCCGGGGAATTGGTACCACTGCCAATTCCAGATAGACCGTGGACTCACCTGTCCATGGATTTTATCACTGATCTTCCCCACTCTCATGGCAAAACCGTTATCTGGGTAGTTGTTGATAGGTTCAGTAAGCAGGCACATTTTGTACCTTTAGCGGGTCTCCCTAATGCTGAGACACTATCAAAACTATTCATGGAGCATGTGGTCCGATTGCATGGTGTGCCTGTCAGTGTGGTGTTTGATAGAGGAGTGCAATTTGTGGCAAAATTTTGGAGGGCTTTTTGTAAAAGGCTGGGTATCAGTCTGTCCTTTTCTTCGGCCTATCATCCCGAGACCAACGGTCAGACTGAGAGGACCAATCAGCCTTTGGAGCAGATATTGCGATGTCTTGCTATGTCCGGACAGGATGATTGGTGCTCTGCGGTACCCATGGCGGAATTTGCTTTTAATAATCGTGTCAATCAGTCCACTGGTACGTCCCCGTTCTTTTGCAACTATGGGTTTCACCCTCACTTTGGTGAGTTTTCCCGGCTGGATTCGGGGTGTCCAGGGGCTGATTCAGCCTTTCTGCGGTTAGGAGAGATCTGGAGGGAGGTTCAGAGAAACATTGGGGAGGCTCAGGACAAGTATAAATTTTTTGCCGATAAACGACGTTCTGTAGGGCCGACTTACCAGCTGGGGGATAAGGAATGGTTATCCACTAAGAATATTAGATTGAGGATTCCCTCTGCTAAGCTGGGTCCCAAGTTTATTGGCCCTTATGAAATTTTGGAGGTGGTTAATCCTGTGTCCTTCCGTCTATGCTTGCCTCCGTCGTTGCGGATCCCCAATGTATTCCATAAGGCGCTTCTGAAGCCGTCAGTGCCTTCCTCAGGTGATTCTCCCGTGCACCCTCCGCCTGTTGTGGTTGATGGCCAGACCGAGTATGAGGTGGAACGGGTGGTGGATTCTCGTATGCTCCGCCGTTCACTGCAGTACTTGATCCATTGGAGGGGTTACGGTCCTGAGGACCGGTCGTGGGTGCCAGCACGTTTGGTCCATGCAGATCGGCTGGTCCGGGCCTTTCATGCTCGTTATCCAGAGAAGCCTGGGGGTCCAGTGGCCCCCCATTGAGAGGGGGGTACTGTCATGATCCAGTTCTGAGATTATGTTCAGCTCTCTTGTCTCTGGACTGGTCATGTGGGAGTTAATCCTCTCTGCCTCACCCTGGAGCTGGCTGTGCTATTTAAGTCCTCTGCAGCCTGGGGGCCAGTGTCAGCTATAGTTCATGCTGGACTGTTTTGAGCTCCTGACCTGATCCCTGTTATAGTGTTCCTGTTTGCCTCTGACTGCCTACACCCGTTTATGACTTGTTCTGACCTCTGGCCTGTACCCCGACTCTGTCTTTCGTCTCTCGTTTTTGTTACCACGTTCCCGGTAGGTTCTGACGTCTTGCTGGTCCCCGACGATTCTCTGCTTGCCCCTTCTGTACCGCGCCGCTATCTCCGTGTATGACCTTGGCTTGTTTCATGTCCCTTTCATTACCTGTGACACCTGTGTTGTTGCTCAGTTTTGCTGCGCTGTGTGTGCAGCCTCCTTTCCTTAGCCAGCACCCCCTGGTGGAGGTTGCTCTATACTGCACTGCTGCAGCACATTACAAAGTCATTTTCTGATGATAGGTTCCATCTGAAGTGCTTTCCCTTTTCAACTTTAAAAAAAAATATTATTCTAGCATTCTCATGACAAATTAGGTTAAAAAGTTGGAAGGGGAAAACCCTTTAATCGTCCCGCTGCCAACTGGTGACTATTCTAAGGAGCACAAGCCTTCATGTTGGGGTCCATGATCAAGAACATGGGGATCCATTAGACTCCAACCTCCACTTTGGTCCCTGTCAAACAAGAAATGCTTTCATGGTGCCACAATTCTCGTGTGTTCCATCTCAGTGGAAAACTTGATGAGTGCTGGGAGTCCGATTGCTGGGACCCACAGTGATCCCAAGCTCTGTAACCTAGAGAATGAGTTTCTGCATAGGTTCTTGCTCATTATTTTGGATATATCTCTATTTTTAATCGTTACTATGAAAAGTTATATTTTAACATTATAAATCTGTTAAAGCGATTTACCAAATATGGAACACAGTTACACATAATGGATCAACCTAAGGCTATCGTTCCACATTCCAAATCCTACGCCCCAAACTAGTACAATGGAAGAAACTTGGGCGCAAGTGAAAAACAGGTGAAAAGTGGGCCCTGGAGTAATCGGACTGTCACAGCAACATTTTCAAGAGATCTGCATGATCACGCGGGTGAATCGCTAAAGTAAAAAGTCTGTATTCCGTGTTTCATTTATGTTTAATGGATCCTCATAGACTTAAATGGATGAAAATGAGTGATGAGCGAATATACTCGTTGCTCGAGTTTTTCCGAGCACACTCGGGTGATCTCCGAGTATTTTTTATTGCTCGGAGATCGTTTTCACCACCTCAGTAGCATGATTTACGACTGCTGGACAGGCTGAATACATGTATTCAGCGTATCTGGAAGCCGTAAATCATGCAACTAAGGCGATGAAAACTAAATCGTGCTCGGGAAAACGAGCAACGAGTACACTCGCTCATCACTAATAAAAATAGAACATGCTCCGAATCTCATGGATCGGACACACAGATCTGTTTTTCAAAGTGCATGGATCAAAAAAACTCTATTGGTCCATGTGCTGCCTGAGAAAATAATGGGAAGTGAACAGACGTGTACAACAGATGTGCGAATGTAGCCTTAAAGAGGACCCGTCACAAGATCAGAAGTGGCTATTTTTTGTTCTTATTTCATTCCCGCTGTTCCCCTGAATATTTCTTTTTTTTTCTTTTTTAAATCCACCACACAGTTCCAGCGTTATGGACCTTTTTATTGTGCCAATATTAATGGTTTCACAAGAGGGCGAGGCTCACTGGATCCTCTTGGGCGTGTGTTTAGGCTGCTCTGCATAATTATCCTAGGAGCACCGCCTCCTTAGTTAAGACAAAAAAAGTAGCACTAAATATAAAAGCCCATATTTTTTTAACCATTTGGTGGATTTAAAAAATTAAAAATGTTAGAAAACTCAATGAGGTAGCAGGAGTAAAATAGGAGTTAAAAAACTGGGCACGTTTGGTTTAGTGACAGGTTCTCTCCTGCTGTTGTCTTCGGTCTGGGGAGACCGATTTTGAACTTTGGTATTTTTTGGGGTGTTCAAGATGCGGTTCTGAAACTTGTGGTTGATTGACTTAAATGAGGATGGGTCGGTCGGCCATGGGTTTCAGAGCCGCATCTTGAATATTTTAAAGAATATTGAAGTTCAAGGTCGGTCGTTTTTGACCGAAGACAACAGCAGGGTTAAGCGTATCATATATGTGTTTCCCTGTCAATCCATGACTTTCATGACATTTATTAGTTTAGCTGCATTTTATCCTCATGTTAAAGATGTACATTTGTGTCGTGAGTCATTAAATTGCAGTTTTCAGAGTCTAGAACATAATAGCACCCCAGAACCTCAGACTGGTAATTTCCTTCTACTCAGTATATAAAGTCAGCGCTTAAAAAACTTCTCATCTTTTAATTAACTATAGATTAAACACTGGAGAAATGAAGGCTCATTATTGATGAGAGCGCTACCTTGTGAATTAGCTGCTGTTAATATTGTACTTTTTTTTATATTTTCATGTGGTTATGAAATATTAAAGTGGCAGTTCATGCAGCAACTGGCAATAATATGAAAAATGGGACTGCAGAGGTGGTGTAAATGAAAAGGTCAGGAATGACATTCATCTATTCCACCTGTCAAATCAGAAAAATGTTAACAAAACTATTTTCTGCTCAAAAAGAAAAGTGTCTGTTTGTGAATTTGGAAAGTTACAATCAGATTTTGCAAGAAAATAATATGAATCACTGCAAAAAAATCTGTAAATAAATGGAAATAATAGAGAGGAAAAGCATACATGTAATCAGTGATACACAAGAGTGCATAATATAAGAGCGGATTGACCATTGACCAACATCTGATGGGAAAAAATCTTAAAGGGGCTGTCCATCCATGATGTCAAAATTTGTGCATCTACTATATAATTATCTAAGGGTCACTTCCGTCTGTCTGTCTGTATTTCTGTCTGTCTGTCTCTGTCTGTCTGTCATGGAAATCCTGCGTCGCTGATTGGTCGCGGCCAGCTGGCCGCGACCAATCAGCGACGGGCACAGTACGGCTGCAAAATGGCCACTCCCTACTCCCCTGCCATCAGTGCCCGCTCCATACTCCCCTCCAGTCAGCGCTCACACAGGGTTAATGGCAGTGTTAACGGACCGCGTTATGCCGCGGTGTAACGCACTCCGTTAACGATGCTATTAACCATGTGTGACCAACTTTTTACTATTGATGCTGCCTATGCAGCATCAATAATAAAAAGATCTAATGTTAGCAAAAATTAAAAAAAATTTAAAAAAATCATTATATACTCACCTTCTGTTGGCCCCCGGATCCAGCCCAGGCCTTTCCCGCTCCTCGCGATGGTCCGGTCCATGCATTGCGGTCTCGCAAGATGATGACGTAGCGGTCTCACGAGACCGCTACATCATCATCTCGTGAGACCGCAATGCACTCTTGGGACCGGAGCATTATTGCCGCAAAGCATCACTGGGAAATGACCTGGTGGGAGCATTGATAAATGCTTGGGCTGGATCCGGGGGCCAATGGAAGGTGAGTATATAACTATTTTTTATTTTAAGTATTTTTTTAACAGGGATATGGTTCCCACATTGCTATATACTATGTGGGCTGTGTTAGATACTGCATGGGGTGTGTTATATACTACATCTCTGTGCCATATACTATGTGGGCTGTGCTATATACTACGTGGCTGTGGTATATATTATGTGGCTGGGCAATATACTACATTACTGTGCTCTATACTACGTGGCCTGGGTTATATACTGCATGGGCAGTGTTATATACTATGTCTCTGTGCTATATACTATGTGGCTGTGCTATATACTACGTAGCTGTGCAATATATTACGTGGCTGTGCAATATACTACGTGGCTGTGCAATATAATATGTGGCTGGGCAATATACTACGTGTCTGTGCTATATACTACGTGGCTGGGCAATATACTACGTGTCTGTGCTATATACTACGTGGCTGGGCTATATACTACGTGGCCGGGTAATATACTACGTGGCTCGGCAATATACTACGTGGCTGGGCAATATACTACATGGCTGGGCAATATACTACATGGCTGGGCAATATAATACGTGGCTGGGCAATAGACTATGTGGCTGTGCAATTTACTACATGGGCTGTGTTATATACTACGTGGCTGTGCTATATACTACGTGGGCTGTGTTATATACTACGTGGGCTGTGTTATACGCTACTTGGCTGTGCTATATTTCCCTGCTGTATCTGTGCATCATGAATCGTGGTATGTGTTAAAGACGGGGGCCCACTGAGACTTTCGCCCGGGGCCCTCAAAAACCTGGAGCCAAGCCTGGCTTCACTGATTGGTCACGCCCGGCCGCGAACAATCAGCAACAGTTGCAGTCCGCCCGTGAATTCGTGCGGAATTTGAACCACGCTTCGCTAATTGGTCGCGGCCAACCGGCCGAATCCTTTGTATGAATTGCATTATTCTGAATACTTCATAAATAAACTACATACATATTGTAGAATACCTGATGCATTAGAATCGGGCCACCATCTAGTAAATAATAGAAAAATTGTATATACTCATCTACTAATCTTTGCCATTTCTTCATACCTCTACCTGATTTCCTCTCCGATCACTTTTTCTTCTAGCAGTAACGGCATGTGACGTCATTACACAGTAGTGACACAGAACAGGAAGTTATGAGGCTAGGTAGTACTACGGCGGAAAAGTGGGTGGATCAGTAAGTGTAGAATGTTTTAGTTTATTTTTTAGAAACATGCTATTTTGACATAGTTTTAAACTAAAAAAAGGAATAGACAACCGCTTTAAGTTGGCACCAGTTACTATGCCGTCTGGAGCAGTACACTTAGCATAAAAGATGTGGAAATATTTAAAATGCTGTTTTTCTGAAAAATGACATAAACATTTTCCTACTATTCAAACAAAAAATACCCCATGACATGCAAAAAAAAATAAAATGCTCAATGTGCACACATCCTTAAAATAAAAAAATCCCTATCTACGAGCTCCAGGAGGAATATCATGGCGAGTTCTGTGGCATTTATGATCATACTGTACAGTAGGGAAAATAAGTATTGGATACACTGCCGATTTTACAAGTTTTCCCACCTACAAAGAATGGAGAGGTCTGTAATTTTTATTGTAATTACACTTCACCTGTGAGAGACAGAATCTGAAAATAAAAAAAACAGAAAAACACATTGTATGATTTTTTGCATAATTAGATTGCATTTTAATGCATGAAATTGTTAGGTTGAACAATTAATAAAATGTTCACTCGAGTTGCCTACTCCTGGCCTAATGGGTATTGATCAGGTGCGCACTAAAGAAATACACCAGACAACACACAGTCAGATGTAAACTCTCCTTGATCAATCTATGGCTCAGCTCCAAAGGGGCTTTATTTAATCAGAATACAGGTTTATATAACCTCTGTAAGGGGCTCGGTTAGCTCTAAAATGGGAGTGATCAGATGTATTCCATTGGTTAGTGGGTTGGGCAATGAGCAAGTCCGTGGGCGGATCCATGAGGTCATCAGGGTGGGTTGGTCCATGAGGTCATCAAGGTGGGCATTACTGTGGGCGGATCCATGAGGTCATCAGGGTGGGCGTCATCTTGGATACCACCACATTGTTTGCTGATACAGGAAATGGCAGCCATCTTTAGTGTCTCACTTTGATCTGAGAAAGCTTATGTAAGGTTAAACAATACATGTTATGGGTTGCTTCTCTCAATCTCTTATGTCTTGAGGTTAATTAAGTATTTGATCTTATGGCTCTCCTCAACAAAATTAGTATTTGATCACTTACCAACCAGCTCTCACAGACTTGTTAGTTTTTCTTTGAGAAGCCCTCCTACTCTGCACTGATTAACTGTATAAGACACCTGTCCACACACTCAATCAATCACACTCCAACCTCTCCACTAGACCAAAGAGCCGTCTAAGGACACCAGGGGCAAAATTGTAGACCTGGACAAGGCTGGGATGGGCTACAGAACAATAGGCCAGCAGCTTGGTGAGAAGCCAACAACTGTTGGAACAATTATAATAAAATGGAAGAAACACAAAATGACTGTCGATCTTCCTGAGTCTCGGACTTCATGCAAGATCTTACCACAAGGGGTAGGGATGATTCTGAGAAAGCTTAGGAATTCTCACAGAACTACATGGGAGGACCTGGTCAGTGACCTGAAGAGAGCTAGGACCACAGTCTCAAAAAATACTGTTAGTACACACTACGCCATCACGGATTAAAATCCTGCAGGGCATGGAAAGTCCCCCTGCTCACGCCAGCACATGTCCAGGCCTGTTTGAAGTTCGCCAATAACCATCTGGATGATCCAGAGGAGGCATGGGAGAAGGTCACGTGGTCAGATGAGACCAAAATATAACTTTTTGGTATCAACTCCACTTGCCATGTTTGGAGGAAGAAGGATGAGTACCACCCTAAGAACATCATCCCAACTGTGAAGCATCGTGGGGGAAACATCATACAAGACATACAAGTGACAGGACACCTGCACCATATTGATGGGCGGATGGATGGGGTCATGTATTGCAAGATTTTTCTCAACAACTTCCTTCCCTCAGTAAGAACAATGAAGATGGGTCATGTCTGGGTCTTCTAGCATGACAATGACCCAATACACACAGCTAGGACAACTAAGGAGTGGGTCTGTAAGGCACATTTCAAGGTCTGACCTCTGTAATTGCAAACAAAGGTTTCAGAACAAAATGTTAAGTATTTGATACTATAGAAAAACAGAAGTTATTTCGTGCAATAAAATGCAAATTAATTATGTAAAAATCATACAATGTGATTTTCTGTTTTTTATTTTTAGATTCTGTTTCTCACAGTTTAAGTGTACCTGCAATACAAATTACAGATCTCTGCATTCTTTGTAGGTGGGAAACTTGCTAAATTGGCAGTGAATCAAATACTTATTTTTCCTACTGTACTTGTATGTGTATGAAGAGGATCCACTGCGTATGGTGAAAAATTTGGACTAGAATGCCTACAGCGTCCCCCTACGATTACAGCTAATCACCATAGGAGAGGGCCACGAGATCCACAAACCCACTGGCTTCAAATTCAGGGGGGTCGATCCATGAGATATATTCAGAACTTTCCATTCAATAGTGAAACATCTTCTTAAAAACGCAAAATATAATAAAAAAATATATATTTGTCACCTCAAGGATTTTAGCAGATCTGGATTTTTACCAACTAGTTTGGTCCCTGTTATTAGTTATGAAATAAAATTCCTCTGGGACAAGTGGAAAGCAATACAATTTAAAAGCATAACACTATGGAACATCAATAATAAATTGACCAGTCCCAACTGGGCCACCCTAAATTGAGAGAGAATGGAAAATAGGGGAAAATAAGCAGATAATTAGCAGATAAAACAATCCCTAAGAGTGCAATAACATTATGTATCGACTATCAAAAATTGTGACATACAGTTGCCCTCAAAAGCTTACATACCCAGCAGAATTTTTACTTTCTTGACCTTTTTTCAGAGAATATAAATGATAACACCAAAACTTTTTCTACACTCATGGATAGTGGTTGGGTGAAGCCATTTATTGTCAAACTACTGTGATTTATCTATTGAAATCAAAATGACAACCCAAAACATCCAAATGATCCTGATCAAAAGTTCACATACCCCATTTCTTAATACCTTGTATTGTCCCCTCTAACATCAATGACAGCTTGAAGTCTTTTGTGGTAGTTGTCGATGAGGTTCTTTATTTTCTCAGATGGTAAAGCTGCCCACTCTTCTTGGCAAAAAGCCTCCTGTTCCTGTAAATTCCTGGGCTGTCTAGCATGAACTGCGCATTTGAGATCTCCCCAGAGTGGCTCAATGATATTGAGGTCAGGAGACTGAGATGGCCGCTGCAGAACCTTCACTTTGCTCTGCTGTAGCCAATGATAGCTCGACTTGGCCTTGTGTTTTGGATCATTGTCATGTTGGAACGTACAAGTACATCCTATGCGCAGCTTCCGGACTGTTGAGTGAAAATTTGCCTCCAGTATTTGCTGATAACGTGCTGCATTCATCTCTCCTTCAACTTTGACCAAGTTTCCTGTGCCTTTGTAGCTTACACATCCCAAAACATCAGTGATCCACCTCCGTACTTTACAGTAGGAATGGTGTTCCTTTCATCATAGGCCTTGTTGACCTCTCTCCAAATGTAACGTTTATGGTTGTGGCCAGAAAGTTCAATTTTGGTCTCATCACTCCAAATTACCTTGTTCCAGAAGTTTTGAGGCTTGTCTCTGTGCTGTTTGGCGTATTGTAGGCAATATAGTTTGTGGCACTTGCGCAGTAATGGCTTTCTTCTGGTGACTCGACCATGCAGCCCATTTTTCTTCAAGTTACTCCTTATTTTGCATCTTGAAACAGCTACACTGCTAGTTTTCAGAGAGTCCTGTATTTCAGCTGATGTTATTTGTGGGTTTTTCTTTGCATCCCGAACAATTTTCCTGGCAGTTGCGGATGAAATTTTTGTTGGTCTATCTGACCATGATGTTGTTTTTACAGAGCCCCTGATTTTCCATTTGTTAATCACAGTTTGAACGCTGCTGACTGGCATTATCAATTCCTTGGATATCTTTTTGTATCCCCTTCCTGTTTTATACAGTTCAACTACCTCTTCTCGTAGATCAGTTGACAATTCTTTTGCTTTCCCCATGACTCACAATCCAATCAGTGGCTGGATGAAAGATGCAAGAGTCTGTCTGGATCCCAGAAACGTACTCAGCTATTATGCAAACACACTGATTACAAGCAAACAGGTCACAGGTGAGGATGTTACCTTTAGTAGCCATTCAAACCCATTTGTATCAACTTCTGTGCATGTTATCAAGCTAAAATCACCAGGGTATGTGAACTTTTGATCAGGGTCATTTGGATTTTTTGGGTTGTCATTATGTTTTAAAAAGAGAAACCACAGTAGTTTGGCAATAAATGGTGTTATGACCTGGTGGTTAAGAGGCCACACTGATATGACCTGGTGGCTAAAACGCAACATGGAGCGAGCTCTGAGAAGGTGGTATCTCTGCTGACCGCAGTCCCTAATCCTAACAACAACACTAGAAATAGCCGTGGGATGTTCCTGACTCTCCCTAGACACCTCTTCACAGCCTAAGAAATAACTACCCCTAAAGAAGGAAATAGAAAGCTATCTTGCCTCAGAGAAAACCCCCAAAAGGAAAGATAGCCCCCCACAAATATTGACTGTGAATGGAGAGGGAAATGACGTACAAAGAAATGAAATCAGAATTCAGCAAAGGAGGCCAATACTAAACTAGATAGACAGAGAGAAAAGGATACTGTGCGGTCAGTATAAAAACTACAAAATCCACGCAGAGTTCACAAAATGAACTCCACACCGACTCACGGTGTGGAGGGGCAAATCTGCTTTCCCAGAGCTTCCAGCTAGCCTGAATAACACATAGTGACAAGCTGGACAAAAAGAGACATATTTGCAAAGCAATAGAGTCCAAACAAATGGACAAACAAAAACTAGCAAAAACCTATCTTTTGCAGACAAGGACTAGCCATATGAGAATTCCAAGGAAAGAACCAAATCCAACCAAGAACATTGACAGCAGGCATGGACTAAAGCCCAGAGCAGGTTTAAATAACAAACCCAGGCAAGGCGATTAGTGAAGGCAGCTGCTACAGCTACCTAAAGGAGCAGCAGTTCCACTCGAAACCACCAGAGGGAGCCCAAGGGCAGAACTCACAAAAATACCATTAGCAACCACAGGAGGGAGCTCCAGAACGGAATTCACAACAAAATGGCTTAACTCAACTACTAGCCTTGAGTGGAGAATCACAAACATATGTGTGTCCCATGTGTTACTGATATGTCTATGTCATATATCTATGAAAATATTTATTTTTACTTTCAATTGTTCCGTGTGGTTGAGCCTGAAACAATAGTAAAGCGATAGGATGCTGCATTGTAACTTGCTGCTTCTGATGTCTGCTGCAGACTACAACTTTTAATAGCAGTAGACCGAAAGTGCTAAAAAAAATGGCTAATGTGAATGTGACCTGGCGACGTGGCTTCCTCCTCCGCAGTTCTTGCTACACTAGCACCATCTGCTGTCCTTATTGGTAACGAGAGCCAAACCTTCACAAACTTGTTCCTGCTGCAGCTATGGATTCATTTTCTTAAGGTCTAATTACATTTCTGTTAGACTATAATTACGAAATTCTAATATTTAAAGAAATAACTGATTAAAGCTAACTTTTTTTTAAATAAAAACATAAAAATCTCAGAATACGCTCTGCTGCTTTTGTACACAGCAGAGTAGTGCACTCAAAACTGTAGGGAGACATGGACTGGGGTGCACGGACTGACCGAAAGTCTCCTGATCTCAACTCGATGACTTGATGGTAGGAATTTATGTGGCTGTTGAGATCAGATCAGGAGACCGGTGCTCAGTCTGTGCATTGAACATTGCATAAAGATATATGGATCTGAAGATTTAAAAATGGCATTTCCATACAGTGCCTTGGAAAAGTATTCATACCCCCTTTTTACAAATTTATTTCCCGTTGCACCCACAAACTTAAATGCATTTTATACCAAAACAAAGTAGCAAGTATTTGTGACGTGTAAAGGAAATGCTTCAAGGTTTTCTAATTATTTTAAAAATCTAAATCTGAAAATTGTGACATGCTTTTGTATTCAGTACCCTTGTAGTCTGATACAACCTAAATAAAATACTGAGTGACCAATTGCCTCCAGAAGTCACTTAATTAGTAAAAATGAATTCACCTGGATTTAATTTCTTTTCAGTATAACTACAGCTGTTCGGTGAAGGCCTCAGGAGGTTTGTTTGAGAACATTAGGGATCAAACAGCATCTGGAAAAACCAAGGAGCACACCAGACAGGTCAGGGATAAAGTTGTGGAGAAGAGTAAAGCAGGGTTAGGTTAAAAAAAATAGCCCGAGCTCTGAACATCTCACGGAGCACTGTTCAAGCCATCATCCAAAAATAGAAGGATGCAACTGCAATCCTATCAAGACATGGCTGTCCACCTAAACTGACATCCTAAGCAAGGAGAGCACTAATTAGAGAAGCAGCCAAAAGGAGGAGCTGCAGAGATCCAGAATCTGTTAACAGGACAAATATTAGTCACAAACTCCACTAATCTGGCCTTTATGGATATAGGGCAATCCTGGAGGAAAAACTGCTGTTAGTGGATGCAAAAGAGTTAAGATTGGGACATCGGTTCACCACATACTGCTAGAGCTACAATGGAGGAATTGGATCATTGAAAATCTGTGACAAGACTTGAAAATTGCTGTTCACAGTGCAAAGAAGAAGAGGCACAAATATCACCTCTAGATGTGCAAAGCTGGTAGAGATACCACAAACGATTTACAGCAGTAATTGCAGCAGAAAGTAATCCTACAAAGTATTGACTCGGGGGGAACGAATAGAATTGCACATCATAATTTTCACATTTGTATTTTTTTTCAATAATTAGAAAACTTTATATCATTTCCTTTCTCCTTCACAAATACTTACTGCTAGGGTTGAGCGACTTTTGTTTTTATAGGATCGGGTCGGATTTCACTCGACCTGACTTTTTCAAAAGTCGGGTCAAGTGAAATCGGCCGATCCTATAGAAAAGTCAGGGTCGGGGTCGGCCGAAACACGAAACCCAATGCAGTGCATTGGGTTTCTAATGGTTCCCAGGGTCTGAAGGAGAGGAAACTCTCCTTCAGGCCCTGCGATCCATATTAATGTGTTAAATAAAGAATAAAAAAAAAAAAATATTGCTATACTCACCCTCGGACGCGCCCTGGTTGTAACCGGGAGCCTTCCTTCCTAAGAATCAGCGCTTGTAGGACCTTTCAATGACGTCGCGGCTTGTGGTTGGTCGCGTGAGCAGTCACATGGGCGTCACGCGACCAATCAGAAGCCGTGACGTCATCGAAAGGTCCTTCAAGCGCTGATTCTTAGGAAGGAAGGCTCCCGGTTACAACCAGGGCGCGTCCGAGGGTGAGTATAGCAATATTTTTTTTTTTTATTCTTTATTTTACACTTAAATCTGAATTCCGATACCAATTCCCGATATCTTAAACATATCGGGAATCGGTATCGGAATTCCGATTCCAGATTCAGAAGATCGCCGACTTCATGGCCGACCCCACACAGGGGTCGGGTCGGGTTTCATGAAACCCGACTTTGCCAAAAGTCGGCGACTTCTGAAAATGGCCGACCCGTTTCGCTCAACCCTACTTACTGCTTTGCGATTGTATATCACATAAAATCCCAATAAAATACATTTAAGTTTGTGGGTGTAACGTAAAAAATCGGAAAGGCTCACGGGTTAAGAACACTTTTTCAAGGCACCGTAGTTGACAATAGTCCCAAATTTGCTAGGACTGTCCTGAATTTTCAGAAAAAAACAAAGTAGATTCCCTTAACACTTTTCGGGTGAAGATATGTTCTGTCACCAGGTCTTGCTACTTAATCTGAGGGCATCATGATGTAGGAGCAGAGACCCTGATTCCAGTGATGTAGCACTTACTGGACTGCTCAGTTTTAGTTTTTATAAATCACTATTTTAGCAGCAGGAGATTATCACAAGAGAGCAACTTGACCTGCTGCCAAGTAGACCAGCCACACCCCCAACACTGATTGGCAACTTCCTGCCTATGCACTGTGTACACAGCAAGTTGCCAATCAGTGGTCGGGGGCGGGGTTATAAAGAGCTCAGAATTCTGAGACCCGGTAGATCTGCAGCAGGGAAGAGTTTTTAATCAAAACTACAGCAACCAGAAAAGTAAGTGACACATCGCTGGAATCGGGGTTTCTGCCCCAACATCATACATAAATACATCCCACTCAAAAGTAGATGTTCCTTTCCAGTTTCGGAATTTGCGCAGAAGTGCACTGCAGTGACAGTAGATTTGGAAGCTTACCGTGACACTTAATGTTTTGCTGTAAAAAATAAATAATTAAATAAATAAAATTGTGACAATTTTTGTATGAAGCATTTAGATATTTTGTCCTTGGTGTAAAACATTAAAAATGAAGCTATTTAGAAAAACAGATAAATGAATCAATGCTGCGATTCGTCTATGTCGTATCTTCTAGAACGTAATGGAAGGCTCTATTGTCAGCGGTGGTGTCATGTCAGTAATGTAATTTACCGTAAATATAGGCAACACTGCTCTGCTTCACCTTGTGTCTTGCAGACAGTAACTGCTGGAATAGCTCCATTTATTTGCGAATGTGATGAGCACCTCCATCTTTTCCCCATTCTTGCTTGCCGGAGGAATAATTCAGCTAATGTAATGGGCCCTGGTGCAAAATCTTTACCAGGACCATCGCCCGCCATGTGCCATATATGTAACTGATGTCTTTTTATAATGCAGAGGAGCCATATGGCTCCATTCGTAAAATGCAATGGCTCTGGCCAAATATTAATCCCTTCACAACATATGATGTATATTGGCTTCATAAGTCTTATCCCTGCCTTTGTTGCAGGCTCGCACGCTGAGCCTGCATCTTTTCCCGCACATGACGTCTGATTTGTGCATTTAACAGCCACCGAAATGTCGGGCATTAAAGTGAATAGTGTAAGTATAGACTGACCCGTTAGGGGGGTTGGTGAGCTCTTATGGTCAGTGGGGTCCTCTCTCTCTCTCCTGTAGAGTGTAAGCTCTTATGGTCAGTGGGGTCCTCTCTCTCCTGTAGAGCAGAGGTCCCCAACTCCAGTCCTCAAGGCCCACCAACAGGTCATGTTTTCAGGATTTCCTTAGTCTTGCCCAGGTAATAATTGCATCACCTGTGCAATGCAAAGGAAATCCTGAAAACATGACCTGTTGGTGGGCCTTGAGGACTGGAGTTGGGGACCTCTGCTGTAGAGTGTAAGCTCTTATGGTCAGTGGGGTCCTCTCTCTCCTGTAGAGTGTAAGCTCTTATGGACAGTGGGGTCCTCTCTCTCCTGTAGAGTGTAAGCTCTTATGGTCAGTGGGGTCCTCTCTCTCCTGTAGAGTGTAAGCTCTTATGGACAGTGGGGTCCTCTCTCTCCTGTAGAGTATAAGCTCTTATGGTCAGTGGGGTCCTCTCTCTCCTGTAGAGTATAAGCTCTTATGGTTAGTGGGGTCCTCTCTCTCCTGTAGAGTATAAGCTCTTATGGTCAGTGGGGTCCTCTCTCTCCTGTAGAGTGTAAGCTCTTATAGTCAGCGGGGTCCTCTCTCTCCTGTAGAGTGTAAGCTCTTATGGTCAGTGGGGTCCTCTCTCTCCTGTAGAGTATAAGCTCAGAGAACCTCCAAAAGCAGATGAGTGGAAGCATGTGACCAAAAGAAGCAAGAAGACCATGGAGAAATCACCAACCACAAAACTGAAGAACCGATATCAAATCTTTGTAGAGGATGAAGATGGCACACCTAAGAATGAAGCAATACCAGCAAGCAAAAAAGAAAAGGGCACACAGCAACAAGTGACAGCTAAAAGTACAGCCAAGAAGCAACGAAGAGTGGTGGTGGTGGGAGACTCACTACTGAGAGGCACAGAAGCAGCCATCTGCAGACCGGACATAACTGCAAGAGAAGTATGCTGCCTTCCAGGTGCGATGATCAAGGATGTGACCGATAGGATACCAAAGCTCTTCAGCTCCAAGGACGTCCACCCATTTCTTCTGATACATGTTGGCACCAATGACACGGCAAGGAAGGACCTACCGACAATCTGCAAGGACTTTGAAGAGTTGGGGAAGAAAGTAAAGGAACTGGATGCACAGGTAGTTTTTTCTTCTATCCTTCCAGTAGACGGGCATGGCACCAGGAGATGGAATAGGATCCTTGATGCAAACAACTGGCTAAGACGATGGTGCAGACAACAAGGATTTGGATTCCTGGACCACGGTGTGAATTACTGGTATGATGGACTCCTCGCCAGAGACGGACTACACCTCAACAAACCTGGGAAACACACATTCGCCAGAAGACTCGCTACACTCATCAGGAGGGCGTTAAACTAGAAGAAGAGGGGACGGGAAGAAAAACATTAGACTCGAACAAAGACGACCCAGGAAAACATACTCAGAAGGGAGGTAAGAACATTTCTAAAACAATCCACAGTGAGGAGATTGGAACAAAACAAAATCCTCTAAACTGCATGCTCGCAAACGCCAGAAGCCTGACAAACAAGATGGAAGAACTAGAAGCAGAAATATCTACAGGTAACTTTGACATAGTGGGAATAACCGAGACATGGTTAGATGAAAGCTATGACTGGGCAGTTAACTTACAGGGTTACAGTCTGTTTAGAAAGGATCGTAAAAATCGGAGAGGAGGAGGGGTTTGTCTCTATGTAAAGTCTTGTCTAAAGTCCACTTTAAGGGAGGATATTAGCGAAGGGAATGAGGATGTCGAGTCCATATGGGTTGAAATTCATGGAGGGAAAAATGGTAACAAAATTCTCATTGGGGTCTGTTACAAACCCCCAAATATAACAGAAACCATGGAAAGTCTACTTCTAAAGCAGATAGATGAAGCTGCAACCCATAATGAGGTCCTGGTTATGGGGGACTTTAACTACCCGGATATTAACTGGGAAACAGAAACCTGTGAAACCCATAAAGGCAACAGGTTTCTGCTAATAACCAAGAAAAATTATCTTTCACAATTGGTGCAGAATCCAACCAGAGGAGCAGCACTTTTAGACCTAATACTATCTAATAGACCTGACAGAATAACAAATCTGCAGGTGGTTGGGCATTTAGGAAATAGCGACCACAATATTGTGCAGTTTCACCTGTCTTTCACTAGGGGGACTTGTCAGGGAGTCACAAAAACATTGAACTTTAGGAAGGCAAAGTTTGACCAGCTTAGAGATGCCCTTAATCTGGTAGACTGGGACAATATCCTCAGAAATGAGAATACAGATAATAAATGGGAAATGTTTAAGAACATCCTAAATAGGCAGTGTAAGCGGTTTATACCTTGTGGGAATAAAAGGACTAGAAATAGGAAAAACCCAATGTGGCTAAACAAAGAAGTAAGACAGGCAATTAACAGTAAAAAGAAAGCATTTGCACTACTAAAGCAGGATGGCACCATTGAAGCTCTAAAAAACTATAGGGAGAAAAATACTTTATCTAAAAAACTAATTAAAGCTGCCAAAAAGGAAACAGAGAAGCACATTGCTAAGGAGAGTAAAACTAATCCCAAACTGTTCTTCAACTATATCAATAGTAAAAGAATAAAAACTGAAAATGTAGGCCCCTTAAAAAATAGTGAGGAAAGAATGGTTGTAGATGACGAGGAAAAAGCTAACATATTAAACACCTTCTTCTCCACGGTATTCACGGTGGAAAATGAAATGCTAGGTGAAATCCCAAGAAACAATGAAAACCCTATATTAAGGGTCACCAATCTAACCCAAGAAGAGGTGCGAAACCGGCTAAATAAGATTAAAATAGATAAATCTCCGGGTCCGGATGGCATACACCCACGAGTACTAAGAGAACTAAGTAATGTAATAGATAAACCATTATTTCTTATTTTTAGTGACTCTATAGCGACAGGGTCTGTTCCGCAGGACTGGCGCATAGCAAATGTGGTGCCAATATTCAAAAAGGGCTCTAAAAGTGAACCTGGAAATTATAGGCCAGTAAGTCTAACCTCTATTGTTGGTAAAATATTTGAAGGGTTTCTGAGGGATGTTATTCTGGATTATCTCAATGAGAATAACTGTTTAACTCCATATCAGCATGGGTTTATGAGAAATCGCTCCTGTCAAACCAATCTAATCAGTTTTTATGAGGAGGTAAGCTATAGACTGGACCACGGTGAGTCATTGGACGTGGTATATCTCGATTTTTCCAAAGCGTTTGATACCGTGCCGCACAAGAGGTTGGTACACAAAATGAGAATGCTTGGTCTGGGGGAAAATGTGTGTAAATGGGTTAGTAACTGGCTTAGTGATAGAAAGCAGAGGGTGGTTATAAATGGTATAGTCTCTAACTGGGTCGCTGTGACCAGTGGGGTACCGCAGGGGTCAGTATAGGGACCTGTTCTCTTCAACATATTCATTAATGATCTGGTAGAAGGTTTACACAGTAAAATATCGATATTTGCAGATGATACAAAACTATGTAAAGCAGTTAATACAAGAGAAGATAGTATTCTGCTACAGATGGATCTGGATAAGTTGGAAACGTGGGCTGAAAGGTGGCAGATGAGGTTTAACAATGATAAATGTAAGGTTATACACATGGGAAGAGGGAATCAATATCACCATTACACACTGAACGGGAAACCACTGGGTAAATCTGACAGGGAGAAGGACTTGGGGATCCTAGTTAATGATAAACTTACCTGGAGCAGCCAGTGCCAGGCAGCAGCTGCCAAGGCAAACAGGATCATGGGGTGCATTAAAAGAGGTCTGGATACACATGATGAGAGCATTATACTGCCTCTGTACAAATCCCTAGTTAGACCGCACATGGAGTACTGTGTCCAGTTTTGGGCACCGGTGCTCAGGAAGGATATAATAGAACTAGAGAGAGTACAAAGGAGGGCAACAAAATTAATAAAGGGGATGGGAGAACTACAATACCCAGATAGATTAGCGAAATTAGGATTATTTAGTCTAGAAAAAAGACGACTGAGGGGCGATCTAATAACCATGTATAAGTATATAAGGGGACAATACAAATATCTCGCTGAGGATCTGTTTATACCAAGGAAGGTGACGGGCACAAGGGGGCATTCTTTGCGTCTGGAGGAGAGAAGGTTTTTCCACCAACATAGAAGAGGATTCTTTACTGTTAGGGCAGTGAGAATCTGGAATTGCTTGCCTGAGGAGGTGGTGATGGCGAACTCAGTCGAGGGGTTCAAGAGAGGCCTGGATGTCTTCCTGGAGCAGAACAATATTGTATCATACAATTATTAGGTTCTGTAGAAGGACGAAGATCTGGGTATTTATTATGATGGAATATAGGCTGAACTGGATGGACAAATGTCTTTTTTCGGCCTTACTAACTATGTTACTATGTTACTATGTTACTATGTTATGGTCAGTGGGGTCCTCTCTCTCCTGTAGAGTGTAAGCTCTTATGGTCAGTGGGGTCCTCTTTGTCCTGTAGAGTGTAAGCTCTTATGGTCAGTGGGGTCCTCTCTGTCCTGTAGAGTGTAAGCTCTTATGGTCAGTGGGGTCCTCTCTCTCCTGTAGAGTATAAGCTCTTATGGTCAGTGGGGTCCTCTCTCTCCTGTAGAGTGTAAGCTCTTATGGTCAGTGGGGTCCTCTCTCTCCTGTAGAGTGTAAGCTCTTATAGTCAGTGGGGTCCTCTCTGTCCTGTAGAGTGTAAGCTCTTATGGTCAGTGGGGTCCTCTCTGTCCTGTAGAGTGTAAGCTCTTATGGTCAGTGGGGTCCTCTCTGTCCTGTAGAGTGTAAGCTCTTATGGTCAGTGGGGTCCTCTCTCTCCTGTAGAGTGTAAGCTCTTATGGTCAGTGGTGTCTTCTCTCCTGTATAGTGTAAGCTCTTATGGTCAGCAGGGTCCTCTCTCTCCTGTAGAGTGTAAGCTCTTACGGTCAGTGGGGTCCTCTCTCTCTCCTGTAGAGTGTAAGCTCTTATGGTCAGGGGGTCCTCTGTCTCCTGTAGAGTGTAAGCTCTTATGGTCAGTGGGGTCCTCTCTCTCTCCTGTAGAGTGTAAGCTCTTACGGTCAGTGGGGTCCTCTCTCTCCTGTGTAGTGTAAGCTCTTATGGTCAGCAGGGTCCTCTCTCTCCTGTAGAGTGTAAGCTCTTACGGTCAGTGGGGTCCTCTCTCTCTCCTGTAGAGTGTAAGCTCTTATGGTCAGTGGGGTCCTCTCTGTCCTGTAGAGTGTAAGCTCTTATGGTCAGTGGGGTCCTCTCTGTCCTGTAGAGTGTAAGCTCTTATGGTCAGTGGGGTCCTCTCTCTCCTGTAGAGTGTAAGCTCTTATGGTCAGTGGTGTCTTCTCTCCTGTATAGTGTAAGCTCTTATGGTCAGCAGGGTCCTCTCTCTCCTGTAGAGTGTAAGCTCTTACGGTCAGTGGGGTCCTCTCTCTCTCCTGTAGAGTGTAAGCTCTTATGGTCAGGGGGTCCTCTGTCTCCTGTAGAGTGTAAGCTCTTATGGTCAGTGGGGTCCTCTCTCTCTCCTGTAGAGTGTAAGCTCTTACGGTCAGTGGGGTCCTCTCTCTCCTGTGTAGTGTAAGCTCTTATGGTCAGCAGGGTCCTCTCTCTCCTGTAGAGTGTAAGCTCTTACGGTCAGTGGGGTCCTCTCTCTCTCCTGTAGAGTGTAAGCTCTTATGGTCAGTGGGGTCCTCTGTCTCCTGTAGAGTGTAAGCTCTTATGGTCAGCAGGGTCCTCTCTCTCTCCTGTAGAGTGTTAACTCTTATGGTCAGCGGGGTCCTCTCTCTCTCCTGTAGAGTGTAAGCTCTTATGGTCAGTGGGGTCCTCTCTGTCCTGTAGAGTGTAAGCTCTTATGGTCAGTGGGGTCCTCTCTCTCTCCTGTAGAGTGTAAGCTCTTACGGTCAGTGGGGTCCTCTCTCTCTCCTGTAGAGTGTAAGCTCTTATGGTCAATGGGGTACTCTCTGTCCTGTAGAGTGTAAGCTCTTATGGTCAGTGGGGTCCTCTCTCTCTCCTGTAGAGTGTAAGCTCTTACGGTCAGTGTGGTCCACTATCTCTCCTGTAGAGTGTAAGCTCTTATGGTCAATGGGGTCCTCTCTGTCGTGTAGAGTGTAAGCTCTTATGGTCAGCGAGGTCCTCTCTCTACTGTAGAGTGTAAGCTCTTATGGTCAGTGGGGTCTTCTCTCTCTCCTGTAGAGTGTAAGCTCTTATGGTCAGAGGGGTCCTCTCTGTCCTGTAGAGTGTAAGCTCTTATGGTCAGTGGGGTCCTCTCTCTCCTGTAGAGTGTAAGCTCTTATGATCAGTGGGGTCTTCTCTCTCTCCTGTAGAGTGTAAGCTCTTATGGTCAGAGGGGTCCTCTCTGTCCTGTAGAGTGTAAGCTCTTATGGTCAGTGGGGTCCTCTCTCTCCTGTAGAGTGTAAGCTCTTATGGTCAGTGGGGTCCTCTCTCTCCTGTAGATTGTAAGCTCTTATGGTCAGTGGGGTCCTCTCGCTCTCCTGTAGAGTGTAAGCTCTTATGATCAGTGGGGTCCTCTCTCTCTTGTAGAGTGTAAGCTCTTATGGTCAGTGGGGTCCTCTCTCTCCTGTAGAGTGTAAGCTATTTTGGTCAGTGGGATCCTCTCTCTCTCCTGTAGAGTGTAAGCTCTTATGGTCAGTCAGGTCCTCTCTCTATTCTGTAGAGTATAAGCTCTTATGGTCAGTGGGGTCCTCTTTCTCCTGTAGATTGTAAGCTCTTATGATCAGTCGGGTCCTCTCTCTCCTGTAGATTGTAAGCTCTTATGGTCAGTGGGATCCTATCTCCGAGCAGAAGGGCAGGAGTGTGGCTTCTACCAATGTGATCATTTTCCTCATTTTCACTTATGGAGCAAAATTTAAGCAAAGCCTAAACCTGATAAACACCCAATAATGTGCAACCCTCACTCCTAACGATTGGCACCTTATACCTCACTTCCGATAGTGGCACCCTGCGTACGCATTTTTAGACCAGAGGCATTTCTCCCATATTAAGCATTGGTTTACACACAACCCAGCAGGAGTGCCTGACTGAAAACAGGCATAATACAGTGCCAAGTAATAATTTATTGTTGGTGATATTCAACAGGCACAAAATAGCCTATTGGATTTGCATGGTAAAATAACGTTAAAGTGAATGTGTCAGAAAATGACCTATCATTTAATTCAAGTTTTAGATTTTTTTTGTTAAATAAGTGCCTATGGGAATTTCATATAACAATCAATATTAAAAAAATAAGGAATTTTGGATCTTTCAGCTGCACAGAGTAGATGCCAAGCCTTGTCTGCCTCTGCGGTCTCCCATTCAGACTCAGCCGCTGCGTTGGGTGCTGCTCAGCATAGACATCCATCCCAGCGTGTTGCTCAGGCTCACAGTGTTCACTTGGTTATTACTGACATTCCAGCCAAGTCTATAGCAACTAGCGATAGGCAGCTGAAGTCTGAAGCTCTGGAGCCTAAGTCCAGAAATCACCTTACTGAGCATGTCTGTGGGATGGCATCCTCTCATTTGTGGATGGACGTCAGCTGCTCTGGTGATGTGGCAGCTGCGGATCAGTCCTCGGGTAAGGTCTTGTCCGTCTGGACATGAGTCTAGAGTATAAAAGGCTCTCAGAAGCGCACGCCGGTGTGCTAGTATCATTTGTGTGTGGTTATGTCAGTGTAGTCTCTACCACTCTGTCTGCAAGTGTCGTATGTCTATCTAGCTTGGAACTGTACACATAGGCAGGCAGCTGGTGTCAGTGGGGGCAAATAGGTGTTGGTTTAGCGTCTGGTTCCTACTTGTGTGCAGTTAGCACAGCAGAGTTCCAGAGCAAGCACAACCCTAGTCAAGGTATTAAGCTCAGAGCAGCTGTTCCGCTTCTGTGTGCAAGTTACACAGCTCAGTTGCAGAGCTTCTCTCTCTTTTGTGTGTGCGAGTGACACAGCTCAGTTGCAGGGCTTCTCTTTCATTTCTGTGTGCGAGTGACACAGCTCAGTTACAGAGCATATCTTTCATTTCTGTGTGCAAGTGACAAAGCTCTGTTGCAGAGCTTCTCTTTCGTTTGTGTGCGAGTGACACAGCTTAGTTGCAGAGCTTCTCTTTTTCATTTCTGTGTGCGAGTGACACAGCTCTGTGCAGAGCAACTCTTTCATTTCTGTGTGCGAGTGACACAGCACAGTTGCTGAGCAGGTCTTTCGTTTCTGCGTGCGAATGACACAGATCAGTAGCAGAGCTTCTCTTCCATTTCTGTCCTGTTCCTCTCTGTGGAGTAACAGAGGTTGGCGTTAACCCTGTGTGCACAGGCAATCGCTCACCGTGTGTTCCGTCATTGTTTACCAGCAGCAGTTTTCCATCTCTGCACAGTGGACCCCGGATTGCGATTGCGCTTTATTATTTATTTTCTTTAGCGCAATCCACCAACCCTAACATTTTGCAATTTTGGCACTGGCCACTAGGGCTATTTTAAACTTTTACTTACTATTTTTTACCGAAGTGACAGATAACACGTCTGTACATACTTGATAAAACACGCTCATTAGTGCGTCAATGCAAAAGTCTGGGTCTGAGCCAGACTATTGCTGCTAATGTTCATGTGAAATTCCTGAAAGAACAGGATGTGTGAGTCGATAATGGCCTCAGTGGCCATTGTGGAAATTGCAAGATTTCTTTTGTTTAATACATATTGATATGAAAGAAAAATAAATAAAAAAACAATGCAAAGAATTTCAAAAATATTAAAAATACATAAATTCTGATTTAGGCTACGTTCCTATTATGAGTATTTGGTTTAACATTCACTGACGGGAAGCGCGTCACAAGACTCGCCCATCAGCACCCCTGTCACGTGACCGCGAGGCAATAAAATGCAACAACAGGCAATTAAAACATTGTATCTATCCCAAATGGCATCAATTAAAATGTCAGCTCGGTACGCAAAACATAAACCCTGCCCCAGATCGTGAAAAATGGAGACGCTACGGGTCTGGAAAAAATGATGACATAAGCAAATTTATTTTGTTCTTACAAATTTTGGATTTTTTTTACCACTTAAATAAAAAATAAGCTATATACAGTATGTATAGTATCTGCAAACTCATAATGACCTGTGGAATCATAATGGCAAGTCAGTTGTAGCATTTGGGGAACATGGTGAATAAAAAATCCAGAAAACAATTGTGGAATTGCACTTTTTTTTAAATTTAACCGCACTCATCCTTTGCAATGCAGTAAATCGGCAGCATTTCCATATTGAAATCCACCACAATATCTACGGTAGTCTTGTAGTGATAATCTCCTGCTGATATAACACTCATTGTAGTGAAATAGCACACAGCCTAATAAGTGACAAATGACTGAAGTCAGTGTCTTATGCTTTAATTACATAATTAAAAAACTGCTGACAGATTTCCTTTAACCATGCGTTTATGGACTGTAACACTCAAATTGTGTAGGCCAAATGATTATTTATAGTAATTATACAATTTAGACGATGTGAAATACCAGAGGTAATGACCCTGCTAAACAACATGCAATCAATAGGCATCATCAGTCATTTATTTCCCCTCCCAATCTCCATTCAGTCACAAAAAAATGCTAAATCTGTCTTCGGTTATGTTTTCAGGGAGAGATCAGATTACAGCTGCTGCCTATAGAAGTCTATGGAGAGGGGTGGAGTTGGAGGGAAAAATATCACTGAAAGAGAAATACAAATAGCTTAGGGCTCTCCACAGTGCAGAATCATAGGTAAAAAATAAAAGTGTGTGCCACAAATGAAGACAAACGGTGTGGGATGTAGCATGCTCACATGTCCAAGATGTGCTACAACCACGTAGTAAAAGAGTGCTACACATCGTACATATTTAGTTCCATTACTCTTAGAACTATGATTAACAATTTTTGCCATGTTTTTTGGACTATAAGGTCCGTCTTATTGTCCAAATTTAAGGTATGTTACCTGAGGGCCGGCGGTGGTACAGCGGGATCACAGAAGTCATGGTCCCTTCCTCAGGAAGCTGGCGGCGGCAGAAGCGAGGCAACGCTGCAGTCCCCGGGTGCGATGCTGCGGGTCCGGTGTTGGCGGTGAGGCAGAGCAGGAGCAGGGTCCCTTATTCAGGATGCCGGTGGCAGAAATGTGGCGACGCCGCAGCCTGGTGTGTACAGTGAGCACACGTGGCCATCGTCCTGAAGCCATGGGCCACTGAGATTTCAATCTGAGCACGCGCGGCCTCCGGTGGCCATTTTCCTGAAGCCTCCGGCAGCCCACAGCATCAGGAGGATGGCTTCAGGAAGATCGCCACAGGGAAACCGGTGATGCACTCGACTCTGCTCACCGTGGACACCGGGCCGCGACGTCGCCACATTACTGCCACCGACATCCTGAAGAAGGGACCCTGCTCAGGTGCACCGCCCACCGCCGCAGCATCGCCACAACTCTGCCGCAACTCCCCTCCCCCTGGTAAGCCTGCATTACACAGATGCACCCCCCATTTTCCTCCCAAATATTTTGGGGAAAAAGGGCATCTTATAGTCTGAAAAATACGGTATATAACAATTTTTTTCCATTTTTTTTGAGTGGTATCCTCAATATTAAAATCTGGGCATAGGCCACTAGGCTTAAAGGGGTCCATGTTAAACTTTATATTCCTGATGCCTAGAGTTAAGTAGTCAAGGACAACGTTTTAACTGTCTTACCAAGGGGTGGCACACCATTGGTGCAACGTGTACAGCCGCACAGAAGCCCAAGAGAAATGGGGGCTACTACCATTGACTGTTGATGCTGAGATAGGGTCTTGGAAATTGATTCCCTTGTCTCTAGAATTCAGATACATTTTTTGAGTATACGTTTTTCTCTCAGTACCATCTGAGCAACGTTCTTCGTTTGTTTGTTCCATTTACATAAAAATAGTTGAATCCACTGAAGCAAGTGTAAAATACATTCATGGAAAATGTGTGAAGTCTGTATTCCTATGAATAAGCTGCACATGCTGAAGAAGACAAAGAAATGTAAAATAAATGGGGTATCTTGCCTCCCACAAAGGCAATACATTTATACACATAACTATATATGTATATATATATATATATATATATATATATATATATATATATATATGGATGATAATATAGTTTACTCTGTGTATACTGTAAGTGTAAGACAAAATGACACAAGTCGTTGTTTGCACACTGTGCAAACTCTTGGGATGGTCCACTGTTGAGCATACGAACCTCTAGACATATCCATAAAATGAAAGTATGGGCTAATATTTTTTGCATGCCCCAAGGGTGTAGCTAGGTGGGGTAACTCTGGCATCTCCTCCAAATTCTCGCTGTAAGGGGGGCTCCAGCAAGTCACTTTGTTTGGGCGTCTAGATACAGAATAAATGTCAAACTCTGGCCCACAAGGTGATTAGATTTGACCCGCATCACCGGCACCCCCCATTCCACCTGGCATCACACTTCCAACTGTATCAGCATCCTGGATGCCTATACGGTTGAAACCCATATCTAAGAGGGAAGCCATACGCTCCCTCCCCCATCATTCTCCCTCTGCATCTGATGTCTCAGTGCAGCGGGTGCAATGATGTCACTATTTTGCACCCTCATTGCCTAGCAGTGAAGAGCTTAAGTGCGCACACTGCCGAGATAAGAGCAGCAAAGAAATTAGAGGTGTTTTTTTTAATGTCGGGCCCGTTGTACGTTATGGAGGACTATTTGGTGCAATTATCCTGTATGAAGGACTAGTTTGGTCCATTATTCTGTATGGAGGATTATGTGGGGCCCATTATATTGTGTGGGGATCACAACTGGAGCATCATACTGTATTAGGGGACACCATACTTTGCCGGTGGGTTAGAGGTGGGGTACAGAAGTGTTATCACACCATGCATGTTGAGGGTACAATGGAGAAATTTACTCTGGGGGGTAACATACTGTTATTTATTACTGTTATTTATTTATGAAGATTTAAGAATAATGCAATGAATACACAGGATTTGGCCGGCCGGGCGCAACCAATCAGCGAAGCATGGTTCAAATCCAGCGCCAATTCGCTGCCGGACTGCGCCTGTCGCTGATTGGTCACATCCAGCCAGGCTCCAGGTTTTTGAGGGCCCGGGCAAAAGAGTCTCAGTGGGCCCCCCCTTTAACACATACCACGACTCATGATGCACAGATACAGCAGAGAAGTATAGCACAGCCACGTAGCATATAGCACAGCCCACGTAGTATATAACACAGCCCATGTAGTATATAACACAGCTCACGTAGCATATAGCAAAGCCACGTAGCATACAACACAGCCACATAGTATATTGCACAGCGCACGTAGCATATAACACAGCCCACGTAGTATATAGCACAGCCACGTAGTATGTAACACAGCCACGTAGTAGTATAGCACAGCCACATAGCATATAACACAGCTCACATAGCATATAGCACAGCCACGAAGAATATAACACAGCCACGTAGTATATAACACAGCCACATAGTATATTGCACGGCCCACATAGCATATAACACAGCCCATGTAGTATATAATCACAGCAACGTAGTATATAGCACAGTCACGTATTATATAACAGCCCACGTAGCATATAACACAGCCCACGTAGTATATAGCACAGCCACGTAGTATATAACACAGCCACGTAATATATAGCACAACCATGTAGTATATAGCACAGCCTACTTAGTATATAGAACAGCCCATGCAGTATGTAACACTGCCCACGTAGTATATAACAGTATGGGCACCATATCCCTGTTAAAAAAAAAGAATTA
The DNA here is from genome assembly GCF_032444005.1 of Ranitomeya imitator. NCBI lineage: Eukaryota > Metazoa > Chordata > Amphibia > Anura > Dendrobatidae > Ranitomeya > Ranitomeya imitator. Next base: position 114,153,847 of record NC_091290.1, on the reverse strand, counting down.
AAATTTAAAAATAGTTACCGTATATACTCACCTTCCAGCGGCCCCCGGATCCAGCCCAGGCCTTTAGCGATGCTCCCACCAGGTCCTTTCCCAGTGATGCTTTGTGGCAATAACCCGTGATGATGTAGCGGTCTCGTGGGGTCATTATCGCAAAGCATTACTGGGACCGGAGCATCACGAGGAGCCGGAAAAGCTGCTGAAGACGCCAGAAGGTGAGAATATCACAATTTTTTTTTCAATTATTTTTAACATTACTGTATATCTTTTTACTATTGATGTTGCATAGGCAGCATCAATAGTAAAAAGTGAAGCGGTGTTTAAATCCCGCCCCAATATCGCTGATTGGTCACGGCCGGCGGGGCGCGACCAATCAGCGACGCGGTATTTCCGTTACTGACAAACAGACGGAAATGGACCTTAGGTGATTACATATATAGACTAGATGGTGGCCCGATTCTAACACATCGGGTATTCTAGAATATGCATGTCCACGTAGTATATTGCCCAGCCACATAGTATATTGCTCAGCCACGTAGTATATTGCCCAGCCATATAGTATATTGCCCAGTGATGTAGTATATTGGCCAGCCACGTAGTATATTGCCCAGTGACGTAGTATATTGCACAGCGACGTAGTATACAGCACAGAGCCACGTAGTATGTAACACAGCCATGTAGTATATAGCACAGCCACGTAGCATATAACACAGCCCACATAGTATATAACACAGCCCACATAGCATATAGCACAGCCACGTAGCATACAACACAGTCACGTAGAATATAACATAGCCACATAGTATATTGCACAGCGCACGTAGCATATAACACAGCCCACATAGTATATAACACAGCCCACGCAGCATATAGCACAGCCACGTAGTATATAACACAGCCACGTAGTATATAACACAGCCACGTAGTATATAACACAGCCACATAGTATATTGCATGGCCCACATAGTATATAGAACAGCCACATAGTATATAGCACAGCCACGTAGTATATAGCACAGTCATGTAGTATATAACAGCCCACGTAGCATATCACACAGCCCACGTAGTATATAGTACAGCCATGTAGTATATAACACAGCTACATAATATATAGCACAACCATGTAGTATATAGCACAACCATGTAGTATATAGCACAGCCCACGCACTATGTAACACATCCCACGTAGTATATAGCAGTGTGGGTACCATATCCCTGTAAAAAAAAAGAATTAAATTTTAAAATAGTTATATACTCACCCGGATCCAGCCCAGGCCTTTAGCGATGCTCCCGCCAGGTCCTTTCTCAGTGATGCTTTGCGGCAATAACCCGTGATGATGTAGCGGTCTCACGAGACCGCTACGTCATCTGGAGTCATTACCGCAAAGCATTACTGGGACCGGAGCATCACGAGGAGCGGGAAAAGCTACCGGGGACACCGGAAAGTGAGAATATCACATTTTTTTAAAAATTATTTTTAACATTATATCTTTTTACTATTGATGTTGCATAGGCAGCATCAATAGTAAAAAGTGAAGCGGTGTTTAAATCCCGCCCCAATATCGCTGATTGGACGCAGCCGGTGGGGCGCGACCAATTAGCGACGCAGGATTTCCGTTACAGACAAACAGACGGAAATGGACCTTAGACGATTATATATATAGATGTGTATACACACACTACATACAAAATATATACTGTAAATAGACTTATATATATTTATATATATATATATATATAATGTGTGTGTGTGTGTGTATATATATATATATACAGTGGGGCAAAAAAGTATTTAGTCAGTCAGCAATAGTGCAAGTTCCACCACTTAAAAAGATGAGAGGCGTCTGTAATTTACATCATAGGAAGACCTCAACTATGGGAGACAAACTGAGAAAAAAAATACAGAAAATCACATTGTCTGTTTTTTTAACATTTTATTTGCATATTATGGTGGAAAATAAGTATTTGGTCAGAAACAAAATTTCATCTCAATACTTTGTAATATATCCTTTGTTGGCAATGACAGAGGTCAAACGTTTTCTGTAAGTCTTCACAAGGTTGCCACACACTGTTGTTGGTATGTTGGCCCATTCCTCCATGCAGATCTCCTCTAGAGCAGTGATGTTTTTGGCTTTTCGCTTGGCAACACGGACTTTCAACTCCCTCCAAAGGTTTTCTATAGGGTTGAGATCTGGAGACTGGCTAGGCCACTCCATGACCTTGAAATGCTTCTTACGAAGCCACTCCTTCGTTGCCCTGGCGGTGTGCTTTGGATCATTGTCATGTTGAAAGACCCAGCCACGTTTCATCTTCAATGCCCTTGCTGATGGAAGGAGGTTTGCACTCAAAATCTCACGATACATGGTCCCATTCATTCTTTCATGTACCCGGATCAGTCGTCCTGGCCCCTTTGCAGAGAAACAGCCCCAAAGCATGATGTTTCCACCACCATGCTTTACAGTAGGTATGGTGTTTGATGGATGCAACTCAGTATTCTTTTTCCTCCAAACACGACAAGTTGTGTTTCTACCAAACAGTTCCAGTTTGGTTTCATCAGACCATAGGACATTCTCACAAAACTCCTCTGGATCATCCAAATGCTCTCTAGCAAACTTCAGACGGGCCCGGACATGTACTGGCTTAAGCAGTGGGACACGTCTGGCACTGCAGGATCTGAGTCCATGGTGGCGTAGTGTGTTACTTATGGTAGGCCTTGTTACATTGGTCCCAGCTCTCTGCAGTTCATTCACTAGGTCCCCCCGCGTTGTTCTGGGATTTTTGTTCACCGTTCTTGTGATCATTCTGACCCCACGGGGTGGGATTTTGCGTGGAGCCCCAGATCGAGGGAGATTGTCAGTGGTCTTGTATGTCTTCCATTTTCTAATTATTGCTCCCACTGTTGATTTCTTCACCCCCATCTGGTTGGCTATTGCAGATTCAGTCTTCCCAGCCTGGGGCAGGGCTACAATTTTGTTTCTGGTGTCCTTTGACAGCTCTTTGGTCTTCACCATAGTGGAGTTTGGAGTCAGACTGTTTGAGGGTGTGCACAGGTGTCTTTTTATACTGATAACAAGTTTAAACAGGTGCCATTACTACAGGTAATGAGTGGAGGAAAGAGGAGACTCTTAAAGAAGAAGTTACAGGTCTGTGAAAGCCAGAAATCTTGATTGTTTGTTTCTGACCAAATACTTATTTTTCACCATAATATGCAAATAAATTGTTAAAAAAACAGACAATGTGATTTTCTGGATTTTTTTTTCTCAGTTTGTCTCCCATAGTTGAGGTCTACCTATGATGTAAATTACAGACGCCTCTCATCTTTTTAAGTGGTGGAACTTGCACTATTGCTGACTGACTAAATACTTTTTTGCCCCACTGTATATATATATATATATATGCACACTGTTAATTTTATATTTTCCATTTGCATACTAATAGAACAGAATAGAAATATCTATGAAACTAATTCTAATAACCTGCACTAATTATGTCTAGAATTTGTATCAATTCTCACTAGATGGTTTACCGCAAAACATTTATTTTAATTTGTTAGAGAAATGTAATTTCATGTAAAATGTATCTGTATCTCACATTCAATTTTGAAACGATTGAAATAAAATATGTCCTGTTTTTTTTTTGTTTGTAATGGCAAGGCTCTGACAGTTTAAGGTTACTAAACAATAGCGGGGCCTTGGACAGGCGTAATGCATGGTTTACTTGTTGCTTTCACAATAAAGACACAAGCAGAGTCGCAGTTTTCAAGGATTTCAATCCATCACTTCATTGTACTGTTCATGGAACAGACAAGTACAAATTTGGGCAAAATAACATTATGTCCGCAGCACGTTCTTAAAGGGGAAAAAAACATTAAAACCAAAAAATGTAGAGGGGCAATATGTAAATGGTGTATTTGCTGCTGCAGAGTTGTATGGAAATCCTTTTGATTAGAGAGGTTGGCCTCCCTTTCATGTGAACTAAATTCCACGAATAAGGAATTTACTAAAAAACGCTGCTTATGCAAATCCTGCTGTAACCTGAGCCACTCTTATGGTTACATGATTTCTGGTAGTGAATCTCCTGGCTTTCTGTGATATCTGGGCGTGGCTTGACATTGGTGGGCGGGGCTTGCCATATGGGTGGGCGGGGCTCCATTCAGTAGCGCTCATGTCGTTGCAGTTGTGCATGCTGCTGCTGTAGGTACGCCTCTCACTTGTATCTGTGTGTATGTAATAAGGTAAATATACATTACACTTCATGCTTCATTTCCCCATCACTACTTACATGCAATTTTTAGAGAACTGAAGACTAATTCCCTAAAAAACTGATTTACGTACTTTAATAATGTTCCACGTTGGACAAAATTATAAAATAACCCAAATTTTAGCTCCTCTACAAAGACTTTCTATAAAAACTTAAGGCCTCAAGAACCCCACTGTTCTGGATTGTCGAGGATGGGCATGTCCTTTTTTGACTGTTATGGGTTATTGTTGACCCTCTTGCGTTGGAGATACCACCTAGTTTCCTACGCTGTCTTATCTAATGCATCAAGTTTTGGTACAATTAAATATGTGAAACATTGTAATATATTTTCGATTTTAGAGAAATCTGCTTTCTTGCCCATTTATGACTCACTTCTCACCCTCCTCCCTGACTCCTTAATTTGTCATCAAAAGCAGCTGCTATCCCATTCAGTGGAAGCAGCACAGACTGGCTGCACAGCGAGGTGTCAGATTACACTTCCCATTATACTCTATGGAGAGAGAAGAAGGGGAGGAGTGAAAAGCACAGTAAAAGACCAAACAGACACAGGCAGATTGAGTTGCAGCTTTCAGCAAATGTATTTCACTTCAGTGCTGGATTCACAGCAACAAAGCTCAGTACTGCTGTATATTTTCTATGGTGCTGTTGCTTCTGTCTGTGCTACAGAAAAAAAGAGCATGTAGGTGTGTGCTGTCTTTGAGAAATCTCATAGCAGTTCTTCTCCACCTACTACCTGAAAACAAGCTGAAAATTAGAGCAGGAGCCTACAGAGGAGAAAACTGGTGAAAATACAGGATACAAGACATATAATGGCCAAATACAGTGTTACTCCTCAAGTACACACACGCAAGACAACTTACTCTGAAAGTATTTATTTATTGTGTTAGGTGTTCATATCACTTGCAGAGGCTTATTCGGTCCCAGAAGTCGGGGAGCAGAGTGAAAATGGAGGCAGAAGATGTTGCGCATTGTGCAAAAGGAAATAAGAAGCCAATGGAAGCTGTGGTGGGACAGGTGAGCACTGAGGTGAGTCTTTGTTTTCACTGTTATACACCTGTCTTGGGTATCCCAGGCTCCTCTCCCTTCTCCTGTGTCCACTCCCACTCTGTTGTGCACTACGTCAGGTTTTGCCGGTTGCTCGGAGTGGATCAATGACATCATCTCCCTAGACCTATATGAGGCCAATTGACACACATTGAGGATTCATACACCTGTGTCTTGGGATTGAGCTTCTGGATCTCTGTTAGTTGTACTCCACCTTCTGTGCATACTGTGCTTTACTTGCTTCCATCCCTGCTGGGTCCACTTCATCCGTCTTGCTGCTACAGAGTGTGCCAAGTCCTAGCTGCCAACATGCCTTCCTTGATGCCTGCTGCATCAGTACTCGGACTCCATGTACCCACTCAGACCTAAGGCTTAGAGGATCCATCTCACATGGTGAGCTTTATCATTCAACTTACACTTACAGTGCCTTGCGAAAGTATTCGGCTCCCTGGAACTTTTCAACCTTTTCCCACAGATCATGCTTCAAGATACCAAATGTAAATTTTTTGTGAAGAATCAACAACAAGTGGAACACAAATGTGAAGTTGAATGAAATTTATTGGTTATTTTAAATTTTTGTGGAAATTCAAAAACTGAAAAGTGGGGCGTGCAATATTATTTGGCCCCTTTACTTTCAGTGCAGCAAACTCACTCCAGAAGTTCATTGTGGATCTCTGAATGATCCAATGTTGTCCTAAATGCCTAATAATGATAAATATAATCCACCTGGGTGTAATCAAGTCTCCGTATAAATGCACCTGCTCTGTGATAGTCTCAGGGTTCTTTTTGAAGCATAGAGAGCACCATGAAGACCAAGGAACACAACAGGCAGGTCCGTGATACTGTTGTGGAGAAGTTTAAAGCTGGATTTGGATACAAAATGATTTCCAGAACTTTAAACATCCCAAGGAGCACTGTGCAAGTGATCATATTGAAATGAAATGAGTATCATACCACTGCAAACCTACCAAGACCCGGCCGTCCCTCTAAACTTTCATCTCAAACAAGAAGACTGATCAGAGATGCAGCCAAGAGGTCAATGTTCACTCTGGATGAACTTCAGAGATCTACAGCTGAGGTGGGACAGTCTGTCCATAGGACAACAATCAGTCGTACACTGCACAAATCTGGCCTTTATGGAAGAGTGGCAAGAAGAAAGCCATTTCTCAAAGATATCCATAAAAAGTGTTGTTTAAAGTTTGCAACAAGCCACCTGGGAGACACACCAAACATGTGAAGAAGGTGCTCTGGTCAGATGAAACCAAAATCGAACTTTTGGCAACAATGCCAAACAATATGTTTGGCGTAAAGGCAACACAGCTCATCACCCTGCACCATCCCCACTGTCAAATATAGTGGTGGCAGCATCATGGTTTGGGCCTGCTTTTCTTCACCAGGGACAGGGAAGATGGTTAAAATTGATGGGAAGATGGATGGAGCCAAATACAGGACCATTCTTGAAGAAAACCTGTTGGAGTCTACAAAAGACCTGAGACTGAGACGGAGATTTGTCTTCCAACAAGATAATGATCCCAAACATAAAGTAAAATCTACAATGGAATGGTTCACAAATAAACGTATCCAGGTGATAGAATGGCCAAGTCAAAGTCCAGACCTTAATCCAATTGAGAATCTGTGGAAAGACCTAAAAACTGCTGTTCACAAACGATCTCCATCAAACCTCACTGAGCTCGAGCTGTTTGCCAAGGAAGAATGGGCGAGAATTTCAGTCTCTCGATGTACAAAACTGATAGAGACATACCCCAAGCGACTTGTAGCTGTAATCGCAGCAAAAGGTGGCGCAACAAAGTATTAAGTTAAAGGGGCCGAATAATATTGCACGCCCCACTTTTCAGTTTTTGAATTTCCACAAAAGTTTAAAATGACCAATAAATTTCCTTCAACTTCACAATTGTGTTCCACTTGTTGTTGATTCTTTACTAAAAATTTACATTTGGTATCTTTATGGATGAAGCATGATATGTGGGAAAAAGTTGAAAAGTTCCAGGGGGCCGAATACTTTCGCAAGGCACTGTATAATGCTCTGCAGTCTCAATAGACCCTAGAACATAATAAGGAACATTAGATTATAGCTTACTGTATCAAGCTACTTTAGCTTTTTTTGCCTAGAATACTCATTTAACCCCTTTCTGACATCGGACGTACTATCCCGTCCATGTGGGGTGGGCCCCTATGACCATGGACGGGATAGTACGTCCAGCGCGATCGGCGGCGCTCACGGGGGGAGCGCCGCCGATCGCGGCCGGGTGTCAGCTGCCTATCGCAGCTGACATCCGACACTATGTGCCAGGAGCGGTCACGGACCTCCCCCGGCACATTAACCCCTGGCACACCGCGATCAAAGATGATCGCGATGTGCCGGCGGTGCAGGGAAGCACCGCGCAGGGAGGGGGCTCCCTGCGGGCTTCCCTGAGCCCCCCGCAGCAACGCGATGTGATCGCGTTGCTGCGAGGGTCTTACCTCCCTCCCTCCCTGCTCGAGCCCCGGATCCAAGATGGCCGCGGATCCGGGTCCTGCAGGGAGGGAGGTGGCTTCACAGAGCCTGCTCAGAGCAGGCACTGTGAAGCAGCCTGCACTGCTCTCAGATCGGTGATCTGACAGAGTGCTGTGCACACTGTCAGATCACCGATCTGTATTGTCCCCCCCGGGACAAAGTAAAAAAGTTAAAAAAAAAATTTTCAAATGTGTAAAAAAAAATAAAAAAAAATATTCCAAAATAATGAAAAAAAAAAAAAATATTATTCCCATAAATACATTTCTTTATCTAAATAAAAAAAAAAAACAATAAAAGTACACATATTTAGTATCACCGCGTCCGTAACGACCCGACCTATAAAACTGGCCCACTAGTTAACCCCTTCAGTAAACACCGTAAGAAAAAAAAAAAAAAACGAGGCAAAAAACAACGCTTTATTATCATACCGCCGAACAAAAAGTGGAATAACACGCGATCAAAAAGACAGATATAAATAACCATGGTACTGCTGAAAACGTCATCTTGTCCCGCAAAAAACGAGCCACCATACAGCATCATCAGCAAAAAAATAAAAAAGTTATAGTCCTGAGAATAAAGCGATGCCAAAATAATTATTTTTTCTATAAAATAGTTTTTATCGTATAAAAGCGCCAAAACATAAAAAAATGATATAAATGAGGTGTCGCTGTAATCGTACTGACCCGAAGAATAAAACTGCTTTATCAATTTTACCAAACGCGGAACGGTATAAACGCCTCCCCCAAAAGAAATTCATGAATAGCTGGTTTTTGGTCATTCTGCCTCACAAAAATCGGAATAAAAAGCGATCAAAAAATGTCACGTGCCCGAAAATGTTACCAATAAAAACGTCAACTCGTCCCGCAAAAAACAAGACCTCACATGACTCTGTGGACCAAAATATAGAAAAATTATAGCTCTCAAAATGTGGTAACGCAAAAAATATTTTTTGCAATAAAAAGCGTCTTTCGGTGTGTGACGGCTGCCAATCATAAAAATCCGCTAAAAAACCCGCTATAAAAGTAAATCAAACCCCCCTTCATCACCCCCTTAGTTAGGGAAAAATTAAAAAAATGTATTTATTTCCATTTTCCCATTTGGGCTAGGGTTAGAGCTAGGGTTAGGGCTAGGGTTAGGGCTAGGGTTAGGGTTAGGGCTAGGGTTAGGGCTAAGGTTAGGGTTAGGGCTAGGGTTAGGGTTAGGGCTAGGGTTAGGGCTAGGGCTCGGGTTAGGGCTAGGGTTAGGGTTAGGGCTAGGGTTAGGATTAGGGTTAGGGCTAGGGCTAGGGCTACAGTTTGGGTTGGGGCTAAAGTTACAGTTAGGGTTTAGATTACATTTACAGTTGGGAATGGGGTTGGGATTAGGGTTAGGGGTGTGTCTGGGTTAGAGATGTGGTTAGGGTTGCTGTTGGGATTAGGGTTAGGGGTGTGTTTGGATTAGGGTTTCAGTTATAATTGTGGGGTTTCCACTGTTTAGGCACATCAGGGGCTCTCCAAACGCGACATGGCGTCCGATCTCAATTCCAGCCAATTCTGCATTGAAAAAGTAAAACAGTGCTTCTTCCCTTCCGAGCTCTCCCGTGTGCCCAAACAGGGGTTTACCCCAACATATGGAGTATCAGTGTACTCAGGACAAATAGGACAACAACTTTTGTGGTCCACTTTCTCCTGTTACCCTTGGGAAAATACAAAACTCGGGGCTAAAACATATTTTTTGTGGGGAAAAAAAAGATTTTTTATTTTCACGGCTCTGCGTTATAAACTGTAGTGAAACACTTGGGGGTTCAAAGTTCTCACAGCACATCTAGATTAGTTCCCTGGGGGGTCTAGTTTCCAATATGGGGTCACTTGTGGGGGGTTTCTACTGTTTAGGTACATTAGGGGTTCTGCAAACGCAATGTGACGTCTGCAGACCATTCCATCTAAGTCTGCATTCCAAATGGCGCTCCTTCACTTCCGAGCTCTGCCATGCGCTCAAACGGTGGTTTCCCCCAACATACGGGGTATCAGCGTACTCAGGACAAATTGGACAACAACTTTTGGGGTCGAATTTCTCCTCTTACCCTCGGGAAAATACAAAACTGGGGGCTAAAAAATAATTTTGGGGGGAAAGATTTTTTTTTTAAATTTTCACGGCTCTGCGTTACAAACTGTAGTGAAACACTTGGGGGTTCAAAGCTATCACAACACATCTAGATGAGTTCCTTAGGGGGTCTAGTTTCCAAAATGATGTCACTTGTGGGAGGTTTCTACTGTTTAGGTACATTAGGGGCTCTGCAAATGCAATGTGACACCTGCAGACCATTCCATCTAAGTCTGCATTCAAATGGCACTCCTTCCCTTCTGAGCCCTCCCATGTGCCCAAACAGTGGTTCCCCCACATATGGTGTATCATCGCACTCAGGACAAATTGGGCAACAAATTTTGGGGTCCAATTTCTCCTGTTACCCTCAGGAAAATACAAAACTGGGGGCTAAAAAAATAATTTTTGTGGGAAAAAAATTTTGTTTTATTTTTACGGCTCTGCATTATAAACTTCTGTGAAGCACTTGGTGGGTCAAAGTGCTCACCACACCTCTAGATAAGTTCCTTAGGGGGTCTACTTTCCAAAATGGTGTCATTTGTGGGGGGTTTCAATGTTTAGGCACATCAGTGGCTCTTCAAACGCAACATGGCGTTCTATCTCAATTCCTGTCAATTTTGCTTTGAAAAGTCAAACGGCGCTCCTTCCCTTCCGAGCTCTCCCATCCGCCCAAACAGTGGTTTACCCCCACATATGGGGTATCAGCGTACTCAGGACAAATTGTACAACAACTTTTGGGGTCCAATTTCTTCTCTTACCCTTGGGAAAATAAAAAATTGGGGGCGAAAAGATAATTTTGTGAAAAAATATGATTTTTTATTTTTACGGTTCTACATTATAAACTTCTGTGAAGCACTTGGTGGGTCAAAGTGCTCACCACACCTCTAGATAAGTTCCTTAGGGGGTCTACTTTCCAAAATGGTGTCACTTGTGGGGGGTTTCAATGTTTAGCCACATCAGGGGCTCTCCAAACGAAACATGGCGTCCCATCTCAATTCCAGTCAATTTTGCATTGAAAAGTCAAATGGCACTCCTTCGCTTCCGAGCTCTGCCATGCGCCCAAACAGTGGTTTACCCCCACATGTGGGGTATTGGCATACTCAGGACAAATTGTACAACAATGTTTGGGGTCCATTTTCTCCTGTTACCCTTGGTAAAATAAAACAAATTGGAGCTGAATTAAATTTTTTGTGAAAAAAAGTTAAATGTTCATTTTTATTTAAACATTCAAAAAATTCCTGTGAAGCACCAGAAGGGTTAATAAACTTCTTGAATATGGTTTTGAGCACCTTGAGGGGTTTTTAGAATGGTGTCACACTTGGGTATTTTCTATCATATAGACCCCTCAAAATGACTTCAAATGAGATGTGGTCCCTAAAATAAAATGGTGTTGTAGAAATGAGAAATTGCTGGTCAACTTTTAACCCTTATAACTCCCTAACAAAAAAAAAATTTGGTTCCAAAATTGTGCTGATGTAAAGTAGACATGTGGGAAATGTTACTTATTAAGTATTTTGTGTGACATATCTCTGTGATTTAATTGCATAAAAATTCAATGTTGGAAAATTGCGAAATTTTCATAATTTTCGCCAAATTTCCGTTTTTTTCACAAATAAACGCAGGTACTATCAAAGAATTTTTACCATTGTCATGAAGTACAATATGTCACGAGAAAACAATGTCAGAATCACCAGGCTCCATTGAAGCGTTCCAGAGTTATAACCTCATAAAGGGACAGTGGTCAGAATTGTAAAAATTGGCCCGGTCATTAACGTGCAAACCACCCTTGGGGGTAAAGGGGTTAATATTGTACCTTGAGAGACTACTATATATTATACTGTAGGTATGAATATTACATTGTTGCCAGGTTTTATTATCATAAATTTCAGCAGGAGAGTGATATGTACTAATATCATATTATCCATATTATCAATTTATTTCCATCTTTACTTTGATAGGTAAATTACATTGTTTGCATATAAAACAATGCACATGTACCTTTATGGTATATTAATACCATTGCTGCAGTTTCATCACAGATATACAAAGTTACTGTCACTTTTATAAACTTAATTATTTACAGCTGGGACTTTGCTTTCAAAACATGTGTTGACACTTGGATAGAAGGAGAGTTCCCCTATGATATGAGGATTCAGCACTCTGTCTGGGCATTTTTGCTTGTGTTAGACAAGAATCTAAGGACTGCCACCTGGGTCAGCTTGTCCACCAGCCTGACAGTGCAGTACCTCTCCGATAATGAATCGCATGTCTATACAAGTACTGCTGAGGTTGCCCTACTTTGTGCAAGGTCAAATTGTCCCCTGTATTTCTTTTGCATACAAGTAAAGTCAGTTTAAAGGTATCAAATAAAAGAGCGAAACACAATTTACAACATATAAATTCTTCAAATTGGTCTGCAGTGATTAAAACAAGTTATTCACGTAATAGTAGTTGATCTGCAGTAATGCGCAGATGATGAGATGGTGATGTTCTGCTCTGTACACGGTTCATACCCAGCAACTGATGAGAGTAATTCATCAAGATCACAATGATAGAAAAATCCTTTTAATAAGAAGGCACAAAGGGCTTATCCAGGACTTAGTTTTTTTGGCTTATATAAAAAAATAATTAAGAGACAGCTAGTTGCTAACTAGTTAGCAATTACCCGTCTGTTCTATCCGCTCCTGTTCTTTCGACATCATGCTGATGACAGCTGGCTCCCTGTAGTTTTGCAGCATGGAGCTGGCAGTCAATCAGCATGACATAGGCAGTCTATCGGCATGACATCCGCAGTCAATCAGCATGATGTCGGCAGTCAATCAGCATGACATTGCAGTCAATCAGCATGACATCACAGTCAATCAGCATGACGTTGGCAGTCAATCAGCATGACATTGGCAGTTAATCGGCATGACATCCGCAGTCAATCAGCATGACATCAGCAGTCAATCAGCATGACGTTGGCAGTCAATCAGCATGATGTTGGCAGTCAATCAGCATGACGTTGGCAGTCAATCAGCATGATGTTGGCAGTCAATCAGCATGATGTCAGCAGTCAATCAGCATGACATTGGCAGTCAATCAGCATGACATTGGCAGTCAATCAGCATGACATTGGCAGTCAATCAGCATGATATCGGCAGTCAAGCTTCGTCAACAGAGCAGAGTGGAAGGGAAGCAGTTACTCTGTCAACATGACATCAGTGCAAGCTGCAGAATCACCAGCATGAGCGGTTTGTGACAGCTCTGTGTCAGCAGACATCTGCACCAGGCACAACAGGCAGGTTCTTAGGCCCATGGTAAAAAATGTACATTGTCCTCAATAACCCCTTTAAATTGAACCTGCCAGCAGTTTTGTGATGTCAACTAAACCTATGACCTTAATCAGACCTGTGCTGCATTCCCATGAATGGTTGTATAACCCCCTGATTTCCCACAGTGTACCTCAAAACCTTTTGAAATTCTCCCTCACTGTATATTAATCCTGTCAGTCTGGTCCGGGTAGGCATCCTTTCTGCGCTCTCTATTCCTCCTCCTGGCTGCTGATCGAATCCTTCTGCTTTGATTGACGTGGATGACATGCCCTGCATCGTTCACATAGCCGGGTAAAATCTTGCACCTACGCAGAGAAATTACCGGACCGAGCCTGCACAGTTTTTCTTTACCGATTGGCTATTTCATAAATGTAACTTTTTTATTGTTCCATTAAAATAGCAGCAAGAGGCTTTGGATTGCAAGAGAAATTATTAAAGTTTGAAAAAACATAAAAAATGACAGCAGTTTATAAAGAACAATTTCTATGTGAATATAGAAAAAAAGGAACATTTGGCATTTTTGTTCTCAATGGAAAAACAAACCTCTGTCCTAGCAATGCTGATCTTTTACTGCTAAAACTCTGCAGAGCTATGAAGATGCTAGAAAGCACGAATAGGAGATTTAACAGGGCGTTGTCAAAAAAGATGCTGCAAACTGGGGACCTGCCCCTAAAAAAAGGCAGTAAACGGGTGAATTGTTAGGTTCATCTGGTGAAGTGGATTCACAAAGCCGCAAGTCAAGGTGGACACTTGGAAGGCACAGGTACCAAAAGGATTGGACAAGAGGCAAACATGGACGGCAGACAAACAAGCGAGACAGGACTTGATGGAAGTCACAGAACCAAAAACAAAAATGAAGAGTGAAGTGTCAAGTCTGAAAAAGCACACAGATGTAGGTTAGCAGGATCCACAGCAGATGTGAACAGTCTCTAATAACTTTGTGGTCCTTACAGCAAACAGGAAGCAAGGAGAGGGTTAACCGGCGGTCTGAGGGTTTGTAGATAACACAGGAGTTTGCAAAGATGACTGCAAAAGAAGAAACTGGACTGGAATGAACATCAACAGAACACATTACAGTCTCAGTTCTCAGATGCAGAGGCGCCGGAAACCGGCGTGAAAAAGACCCCCATAAAATGAACCCAGTGTACAGCAATGTCAAAATAACGATTGTGCATGTGTTCCGTCTTATGTCACTTCTTATAACTACTTCAAAGTTCGGAAACCCGGAATTGGTTAAATGAGTGACATGCTCATTCTTTGGATGGCTTCCACTGCGAAGCTGCCCACTCGTTAGACTTTACAGGATAGAGCGAAAGTTGCCGATGCAAGAGCAACAGCGAAGCCGGCTCAGGAGAGTAACAGGCATTTTTCTGAATGGCTTTGACTTGAAAAAAACGGAAGGGTGGCCATGTCTGAATGTTGCCGTGTGCTCATACCATTTTACTGTTTTTTGGAAGCATTAGAAAACTTGTAAGTTCGTGCTAATAAGCCTAACTTACAAAGTGCCCTACAATCCCCACAGAGTATAATATCCCCCAATCAGTGTAATGGCCCCTCACACAGTATAATGGGGTCTATATTCCCACACACAGAATGATAGTCCAAAACCCCCCACAAAGTATGACGGACCCACAGTTTCCCCAACAAGTTCTGACTGACACTAAAAATAAACACAAATACTAATCACCTGAGACTCAGATGCACAGGCTGATTGTGGAGCAGGGAGTCAACAGCTCCCTATTCCACCACTGTTGAAATCGAGACACTTGGCAGAGGGACACCATATTTTTTAGCTCTGGGGTCCTGCAGCTCACATGTGGTACACCACCATTCCAGCTTTTTGCCTCTTCCGGTCCTTAGGTTGGACAGGAACAGCCAAAGGATCAGATATGGCCTGCAGGCCGCAGTTTACCTACTTCTATCCTACAGGATAAATGTGATCTCTAAGATCTTCACCATTTGATTGAATGGGATCCCACTGATAGGATTACCTGCCGTGAACACGATCGTCCTCCTCCAATCTCCAGGCTACTTTGCAGATCTGTCCGGGCTGGTGGAGGAGCTATCGTGCACTTTGGTGATGTGACTACACACGGTGGTGCCTCACTTGTGGAAGTGGTGATCGATGAGAGAACATAAGATGCCATGTTTCCCACTTGTTTTGCTGCCCGAGAGACATGGGACCCTGTGTCTCCCAGTTGCCAGGTACCGCAGGATGCTGCCTTGCCTGGTGTTAGCCAATGGTGGGAATTTGTGCTGTTCAGGTGAGCATGCAATGGCTCCCTGGACGTGGCTGGGAGGAATACAGCACCCGATTGTTATCCTTGGATTTGGGCTAGCTATTCAAGACCTACTACTAATCCAGTTCAGTGGTGTTTATTTAGCAACTTTGCATAGGGGTATGCTGAGTGGTTCCTGGTTGAGTTTTGGTTGCTTCTCACTGGATGCTAATGGTAGTTATTGGTTCTTCTTTATTAGCTATTGTACCGGGGTTTCCCTTTGGTTTAATGCTGCCAGCTTTGGATTTACTCTTGCACCTGACTCTACATCGTCCACGTCACCAGCTGCCACCATGCGACAGCAGTCTGGGAAGGGCTCTACAAAGCCCCCCTCCCCTTTGGGATTGGGTGACGAAAATTCCACTCTTTAAAGGGGTATACCTATCTCCTAGATCCTATCCCAATATGTAGTAGGTGTAATAATAATAAAAATAATAACTGAACTCCTCATGTTTTCTCCCTCTATTAACCTACCTTTGCCTGACATTGCCATCTCCGTGTGCGGTTCCACCATTACTCCAAAGCAACATGCCCGCTGCCTTGGGGTCATCATTGATTCCGAGCTTTCATTCACCCCCCATATCCGATCATTGACTCGCTCTTCTTATCTGCATCTCAAAAACATTTCTAGAATTCGCCCTTTTCTTACTTTCGACTTTGCAAAAACTCTTACTGTTTCACTTATTCATTCTCATCTGGACTATTGTACCTCTCTACTAATCAACGGCCTCCCTCTTACCAAACTCTCCCCGCTCCAATCTGTCCTGAATGCTGCAGCCAGGATCATATTACTCACCAACCGTTACACCGATGCCTCTACCTTGTGCCAGTCATTACACTGGTTACCCATCCACTCAAGAATCCAGTACAAAACTACTACCCTCATCCACAAAGCTCTCCATGGCTCAGCACCACCCTACATCTCCTCTCTGGTCTCAGTCTACCACCCTACCCGTGCCCTCCGCTCCGCTAATGACCTCAGGTTAGCATCCTCAATAATCAGAACCTCCCATTCCCGTCTCCAAGACTTTACACGTGCTGCGACGATTCTTTGGAATGCACTACCTAGGTTAATACGATTAATCCCCAATCCCCACAGTTTTAAGCGTGCCCTAAAAACTCCTTTGTTCAGATTGGCCTACCGCCTCAACGCATTAACCTAACTATCCCTGTGTTCCCATTAAAAAAAAAAAAAAACATAATTGGGTTCCTCGCATCATGTTCTCATACACTTTATGCAGTTATTAGCCCTCTGTGTCTATACTGCTACATACTTAGGCAGATAACTGGCTCATGCAGCTTTACATGAACACCCGAGCCTTACACTATGGCCGGTCCGAATAACTAAAGCAATTGTTACCATCCACCTCTTGTGTCTCCCCTTTTCCTCATAGTTTGTAAGTTTGCGAGCAGGGCCCTCATTCCTCTTGGTATCTATTTTGAACTGTGATTATTGTTATGCTGTAATGTCTATTGTCTGTACAAGTCCCCTCTATAATTTGTAAAGCGCTGCGGAATATGTTGGCGCTATATAAATAAAATTATTATTATTATTATAATATTAGAAATGTAGTATACTTTTATATCAGTGGACGTCACTATGGATACCCAGGGTCCTGCAATGCCTGCACATGAGGAAAGAGACCTAGCGGATCAGAAAAAAATAATTTGTTAATATTATTACTATTACACTTACTACATATTGGGATAGCATCATGGAGATGGGAATATCGCTTTAAGGACTTGTCTAGTAGTGGTGGCTTGCGCAAAGTGTGTCTGTGACTGCACTTTTGTTAGTCTGATGCTACAGAGTAGCATCAGCCGGGAATTTGTGAAAGACAGTCAGGTGATATTCACATGTAACTATAGAGTGGGCCCCAAATTAATTTAACTGATGGGCCCCTGGCACTCCAGTCCAACACTGGTCACGCTGTATATAGCATTATTATTCAGAAAACATATATTATTCGGTATTTACTATAAACAGTATGTATCAATAGATAAATAGATGAAGGACAGATAGAGATTTTCTCTTTTTGATGTCACAGTTATCTGTATTTGCATACTTGTTGCCATGGTATCGCAACACATTCCTAGCAACGAACAGCAGAGGAAAGCTTGTTTGTCAACCACCATGATGTCCACTGGTATGAATGTAGGATCCGATGATCTTCCATCCACCTGAGATAAGTCCTGTACAGACAAGATGAGCATGAGCAAAGCGAGAGACGGATTACAGGGCAACCGGGCAATGACAGTACAAGTTTCCAACCATAGAGAGTCCATTCAGGTAGATGAGCAGGAAGGGTCAACTTACTGATGACACGTCCAAAAATGAAATCCGGCAGTTCTCCAGACAGGAGATGTGTGTGTGCATATATATATACACACCCAGTATATAGTCATTGATATTAAGTGCTTTAGTCATATAAATGGCACAATACATATATTTTCACTATATTATACTACAGTACAATACTTCCATCTATCTCCTGTATATATACTATGAATATATATCTACTGTATTTTTCGGACTATAAGACGCACTTTTTCCCCCCCAAAACGGGGGTGCGTCTAATAGTCAGAATGTACTTACAATTGGCGTGGTGGCAGCAGGAACTGGGCGATTCTCCCGGTGGTCCAACACTGCAGGGCGATGATCTCACCCCCATCCCAGCCTAGTTCAGCGGTGTTCGGTGGTGTGGGGGCTCCGGCGACATTTTGTGAAAGCCCAGAGCCCCCACACTTCTTTTGTCTCGATGCTTTGGCCTCCGGGAAAATGGCCACCAGAGGTGGCACATGCGCAGAGTGAGATCTCAGCAGCCATTTTCACAAAATGTCACCGGAGTCCCCTGCACTACGGAGCACCGCCGAACCTGCCGCACCAGTCTGGGTCATATCATCACCGGACCACCAAACACCCCCTGTGACTCTGCTCCACCAGCGCTGCTGATCCCTCCAGGGTAAGCTGAATTCAGAAGTTAAGATGGACCCCCATTTATGCATTAATTTTTTTTCCCCATTTTCCTTCTGAAAATTTGGGGTGCGTCTGATGGTCCATTGCATCTTATACACAGAAACATATAGTATATCATTAAAAAGACCACCTGTTTCACCCAACCTTCCCAGATCCATCTGACCGTCTCAGATTTTGGGTTATTATAATTAGTGGTGAGCACTTTAAGGCTATTATGCTATCGAGTCATAATAATATATAGGGGGGACAGTGGGTGCATCATTATGTATGGGGGGGCACTGTCAGGAAATCATGCTCGATGAGGGGAGAACAGTTAATTCTGCCATTTAATTGTTTTGCTTTTCATCATTCTACATATTAGATACATATTGTATTATTTTTAATAGTATGGATAGTTATAGATGCGCTGATATTCACCCTTTGAAACTCCATGATGTACTATTAAGTCAATTAGCACCTCAGGGTGGTTGGAGCAGGCTCAGCTCCTGAGCCCACTCTACACAGGGCAGATATTAGCTACATTACATTGTTAGCATCTGCCTTTAAACAGCCATGATCAGTGCTAGGGTTGAGCGAAACAGATCGGCACTTTTCAAAAGTCGCCGACATTTAGCAAAGTTGGGTTTCGTGAAACCCGAGCCGATCCCACTCGAGCCGATCGGGTCGGCGGTCGGCGATCTCTACTGAAAAGTCGGGTTTCGTTTTATCTATATATATAATTGTCTAAGGGTTTTTCCGTCTGTCTGTCTGTCTTTCTGTCTGTCTGTCTGTCCTGGAAATCCCACGTCTCTGGTCGAGGCCGCCAGGCCTCGACCAATCAGAGACCGGCACAGCATCGACGTAGAAATCCCACGTCTCTGATTGGTCGAGGCCGCCAGGCCTCGACCAATCAGCAACGGGCACAGCGACGATGATGTCATAATGGTTGCCATGGCGACGATGATGTCATAAAGGTTGCCTCGACCAATCAGCGACGGGCACAGTCTGCCGCGAATTCTGGAATCATCATTGTCCATATACTACGGGGACATGCATATTCTAGAATACCCGATGCGTTCGAATCGGGCCACAATCTAGTATATATATATATATATATATATATATATATATCTATATGTCATTCAGGGTAATATGATTGCTCCCACAATACAGAAAAAATTCCCCCTGGTACATTCTTCTTTTACACACACCAAATTAAAAGGTTTTTTTCCATGCCAGAAATGTAATGCATGTAAAGAAAAAATAACATTAAAATGCGTGGATATTAAAAAAGGTGATAAGATATTTTTGATCAGGGACTGTATCACATGTTCTACCACTGGGGTAATTTATATCATAGAATGCCCATGTGGCAAACTCTATGTGGGGAGGACAAAGCGACCCCTAAAAACTAGGATGAATGAGCACATCCGTAATATTAAAAACAAATTTATGGGTCATCCTTTGTCCCAACATTTTGCAGAAGTACATGGCGGAAGAATATATGGGACGAAAATAATGGGCATAGCTGTGGTGCACCCCCACTGGAGAGGGGGTGATTTCATTAAGGCAATGTCACGTGTGGAAACAAAATGGATTTTTCTCCTAGACAGTATTGCACCAAGAGGACTAAATATGGGTGCAGAACTTTTTGGTTTTCAGTGAACTTCTTTTCTAATTGGCTCAGAAGATTAGCAGCTATATAAGGACTGTGAATGTGGTGCAGAGACCAACCCTGAAGAAGGAGACAGGCGTCTCCGAAACGCGTCGGTAGTTTGGTCCTAGCTGCACCCTGTATTCACTTACTCATCGGGGGATTCGGTCACGTGACATACTACGTCACCCAGGTCCTGCGCACCGTTTGTTCTTACCGCCGCTACCACGCGCGGCGTCGGCTCTGCAGGATCCCGTCTCCACCCGGAGTTCAGTTGGAGGGGGCTCGCCGCCGGCCGGGGCAGCCACCCGCTTACAGCATCTTTACCACACGGACATCTGTTTCGCAGGAGGAACGTTTATATTCTACCATCAGCGACGGAGGTAGGGAGTACTTCTAAGCGCTGCTACTCATTCATTTTTTCCTCTGTGAATCACACATAGTGCTAATATATCAGCGTGGATTTGGTTGTCAGACTATTACCAGCTCCTTACCCCCCTTTTTCAATCGGGGGATTTTGGTTCTAATAGATTATTTGTCCCTACTGTTACCGCTATTTCTTCAGCGCATACCGATATATGCACTTTGTGCATATATCTATTTAATTTTAATTGTGTTTATTTTTTGACAAATCTTTGGTGGAGATCTGTTGGTATTGCAGCAGGAGTTGTTGTATAGCGTGGGACACTTTGCGCCACCATTTTTATATATTTTATATATATATATATATATATTTATATTAACTTCAGCGCGATATAGCAGAAAAGCCGGTAATTCAATTACCGGCTTTTCATTTCTCTTGCCAAAACCCGACATGATATGAGACATGGTTTACATACAGTAAACCATGTCATATCCCCCTTTTTTGCATATTCCACACTACTAATGTTAGTAGTGTGTATGTGCAAAATTTCAGCTACACGGGAAATTTCCCGCTACACGGGAATGGGAAGAGAGTGGCCAAGTGCCAGAATAGGCACATCTTACAGATGTGCCATTTCTGGGGTGGCTGGGGGCAGATGTTTTTTAGCCAGGGGGGGGCAATAACCATGGACCCTCTCCAGGCTATTAATATCTGCCCTCAGTCACTGGCTTTACTACTCTGGCGGAGAAAATTGCGTGGGAGCCCACGCCAATTTTTTCAGCGATTTAACCCTTAAATTGCTGAAAGCTATTAAATTAAATGGTTAAAGGCAATTTAAGGGTTAAATCGCTGAAAAAATTGGCCCTGGGTTCCTCATGTGACTGGAGTGTGTCAGCAGTTCCTGCAAAATGAAGGCATTGAAGCTATAGACTGGCCCGCCCGTTCCCCAAACCTGAATCTGATTGAACATATCTGGGTCATCATGTCTCGCACCATCCACCAATGTCACATTGTACCACAGACTATCCAAGAGTTGGGGGATGCTTTAGTCCAGGTCTGGGAGGAGATCTCTCAGGAGACCATCTGCCGCCTCATCAGGAGCATGCCCATGTACTATAGGGAAGTCATACAGGCACGTGGAGGCCACACACTACTGAGCATCATTTCCTTGTTTTGAGGCATTTCCACTGAAGCTGGATCAGCCTGTAATTTGATTTTCCACTTTGATTTTGAGTATCGTTCCAAATCCAGGCCTCCATTGGTTAATAAATTTGATTTCCATTGATGATTTTTGTGTGATTTTGTTGTCAGCACATTCAACTTTGTGCAGAGCAAAGTATTCAATGAGAATATTTCATTCATTCAGATCTTGGATGTGTTATTTGAGTGTTCCCTTTATTTTTTTGAGCAGTGTAATAAATAGTAATAGGGATTGTGTAGTACAGGATAGGGCGAGTTGTACGTCCTTTATGCTGCAGCCTGCAATTCTTGCCAAAAATATGATAATATTCTTTTTGCTCTTAATCTTGCAAATTGTTCTGAGCAGGAAAATATTATACACTATTTTATCTGCAGCAGTGGTGTGTCAAAAGCATACAGCCAAACTTAGTTGGATCTTAACCCCTTAAGCCCCGAGGGTGGTTTGCACGTTAATGACCGGGCCAATTTTTACAATTCTGACCACTGTCCCTTTATGAGGTTATAACTCTGGAACGCTTCAACAGATCCCAGTGATTCTGACAATGTTTTCTCGGGACATAATGTACTTCATGATAGTGGTAAAAATTCTTTGATAGTACCTGCGTTTGTTTGTGAAAAAAACGGAAATTTGGCGAAAATTATGAAAATTTCGCAATTTTCCAACTTTGAATTTTTATGCAATTAAATCACAGAGATATGTCACACAAAATACTTAATAAGTAACATTTCCCACATGTTTACTTTACATCAGCACAATTTTGGAACCAAATTTTTTTTTTGTTAGGGAGTTATAAGGGTGAAAAGTTGACCAGCAATTTCTCATTTTTACAACACCATTTTTTTTTAGGGACCACATCTCATTTGAAGTCATTTTGAGGGGTCTATATGATAGAAAATACCCAAGTGTGACACCATTCTAAAAACTGCACCCCTCAAGGTGCTCAAAACCATATTCAAGAAGTTTATTAACTCTTCTGGTGCTTCACAGGAATTTTTGGAATATTTAAATAAAAATGAACATTTAACATTTTTTCACATAAAATTTACTTCAGTTCCAATTTGTTTTATTTTCCCAAGGGTAAGAGAAGAAATTGGACCCCAAACATTGTTGTACAATTTGTCCTGAGTACACCGATATCCCATATGTGGGGTTAAACCACTGTTTGGGCGCATGACAGAGCTCGGAAGTGAAGGAGCGCCATTTGACTTTTCAATGCAAAATTGACTGGAATCGAGATGGGCCACCATGTTGCATTTGGAGAGCCCCTGATGTGCCTAAACATTGAACCACTTCATTATACCAAGAAAAAGAGGTGATCGGCACAGAGTTTCACTATACCGCAATTGAAGATCTGCTTAAACGATCTGCTTCAGTAGGACGGACGAGGTCTCCCTTAATATGAGCTGCGGGTGGTGCTATGCAATCATCAGAGCTTGTTCATGACCATAGAATAAGAAGAAAAAAAAGAAAAAAGATGCAGCACTCACCCTTACGCTTCTTCCAAGTGTGTTCTTTATTCAGCAAAACATGCTATGCATAGTGTTAACCGGCATTCATGAGCATGGACCCGTAGAAGCGCCGTAGCGCGAAACGGCCGTCGTCCGGTCTCTTCTCACTCCCGCTCCCTCACAGATCACTGCGAATTCCGGTTAACACTATGCATAGCATGTTTTGCTGAATAAAGAACACACTTGGAAGAAGCGTAAGGGTGAGTGCTAAACATTGAACCCCCCCTGTTATGAAGGCAATCCAGTAACACAGTGTGCAGTAATCAGAGCACATACAGTGATCTGACAATAACCCAAAAACAATAGAACGAGCTCTGAGACGTGGAATCTCTGTAGACCGCAATACCTGAACCTATCCTAAACACAACTAAAGGCAGCTGTGGATTGCGCCTGACACTACCTATGCAACTCGGCACAGCCTGAGGAACTGACTAGCCTGAAGATAGAAATACAAGCCTGACTTGCCTCAGAGAAATACCCCAAAGGAAAAGGCAGCCCCCCACATATAATGACTGTTAGCAAGATGAAAAGACAAAACGTAGGGATGAAATAGATTCAGCAAAGTGAGGCCCGATATACTAGATAGAGCGAGGATAGCAAAGAGAACTTTGCAGTCTACAAAAAACCCTAAAGCAAAAAACCACGCAAAGGGGGCAAAAAGACCCACCGTGCCGAACTAACGGCACGGCGGTACACCCTTTGCGTCTCAGAGCTTCCAGCAAAAACGAATAGACAAGCTGGACAGAAAAAACAGCAACAAAAGCAAAGAAGCACTTATCTAAGCAGAGCAGCAGGCCACAGGAAAGATCCAGAAGCTCAGATCCAACACTGGAACATTGACAAGGAGCAAGGAAGACAGAATCAGGTGGAGTTAAATAACAAGGCAGCCAACGAGCTCACCAGAACACCTGAGGGAGGAAGCCCAGAAGCTGCAGTACCACTTGTGACCACAGGAGTGAATTCAGCCACAGAATTCACAACACCCCCCCCCCAAGTGACACCATTTTGGAAAGTAGACCCCCTAAGGAATTTATCTAGATGTGTTTTGAGCGCTTTGACCAACCAAGGGCTTCACAGAAGTTTATAATGCAGAGCCGTAAAAATAAAACAAAAATTTTTTCCCACAAAAATTATTTTTTAGCCCCCAGTTTTGTATTTTCCCGAGGGTAAGAAGAGAAATTCGACCCCAAAAGTTGTTGTCCAATTTGTCCTGAGTGCGCTGATACCCCATATGTGGGGGGAACCACCGTTTGGCCGCATGGGAGGGCTCGGAAGGGAAGGAGCGCCATTTGGAATGCAGACTTAGATGGAATGGTCTGCAGGTGTCACGTTGCGTTTGCAGAGCCCCTAATGTACCTAAACAGTAGAAACCCCCCACAAGTGACACCATTTTGGAAAGTAGACCCGCTAAGGAACTCATCTAGATGTGTTGTGAGAGCTTTGAATCCCCAAGTGTTTCACTACAATTTGTAACGCAGAGCCATGAAAATAAAAAAAATAAAAATTTCCCCAAAAAATTATTTTTTAGCCCCCAGTTTTGTATTTTCCTGAGGGTAAGAGGAGAAATTCGACCAAAAAAGTTGTTGTCCAATTTGTCCTGAGTGCGCTGATACCCGATATGTGGGGGGGAGCCACTGTTTGGCCGCATGGGAGGGCTCGGAAGGGAAGGAGCGCCATTTGGAATGCAGACTTAGATGGAATGGTCTGCAGGTGTCACATTGCGTTTGCAGAGCCCCTAATGTACCTAAACAGTAGAAACCCCCCACAAGTGACCCCATATTGGAAACTAGACCCCCCAGGGAACTCATCTAGATGTGTTGTGAGAACTTTGAATCCCCAAGTGTTTCACTACAGTTTATAACACAGAGCCTTGAAAATAAAAAATCTTTTTTTCCCACAAAAAATATTTTTTAGCCCCCAGTTTTGTATTTTTCCAAGGGTAACAGGAGAAATTGGACCCCAAAAGTTGTTGTCCTATTTTTCCTGAGTACGCTGATACCCCATGTGTTGGGGTAAACCCCTGTTTGGGCACACGGGAGAGCTTGGAAGGGAAGGAGCACTGTTTTACTTTTTCAACGCAGAATTGGCTGGAATTGCGATCGGACGCCATGTCGTGTTTGGAGAGCCCCTGATGTGCCTAAACAGTGGAAACCCCTCAATTATAACTGAAACCCTAATCCAAACACACCCCTAACCCTAATCCCAACAGTAACCCTAACCACACCTCTAACCCTGACACACCCCTAACCCTAATCCCAACCCTATTCCCAACTGTAAATGTAATCTAAACCCTAACCGTAACTTTATCCCCAACCCTAACCCTAACTTTAGCCCCAACCCTAACTGTGGCCCTAACCCTAGCCCTAGCCCTAACCCTAACCCTAGCCCTAACCCTAACCCTAGCCCTAACCCTAATGGGAAAATGGAAATAAATACATTTTTTTAATTTTTCCCTAACTAGGGGGGTGATGAAGGGGGGTTTGATTTACTTTTATAGCAGGTTTTTTAGCGGATTTTTATGATTGGCAGCCGTCACACACTGAAAGACGCTTTTTATTGCAAAAAATATTTTTTGCGTTACCACATTTTGAGAGCTATAATTTTTCCATATTTTGGTCCACAGAGTCATGTGAGGTCTTGTTTTTTTGCGGGACGAGTTGACATTTTTATTGGTACCATTTTCGGGCACATGACATTTTTAGATCGCTTTTTATTACAATTTTTGTGAGGCAGAATGACCAAAAACCAGCTATTCATGAATTTCTTTTGGGGGAGGCGTTTATACCGTTCCGCGTTTGGTAAAATTGATAAAGCAGTTTTATTCTTTGGCTCAGTATGATTACAGCGATACCTCATTTAAATCATTTTTTTATGTTTTGGCGTTTTTATACGATAAAAACTATGTTATAGAAAAAATAATTATTTTTGCATCGCTTTATTCTCAGGACTATAACTTTTTTATTTTTTCACTGATGATGCTGTATGGCGGCCCGTTTTTTGCGGGACAAGATGACGCTTTCAGCGGTACCATGGTTATTTACATCTGTCTTTTTGATCACGTGTTATTCCACTTTTTGTTCGGCGGTATGATAATAAAGCATTGTTTTTTGCCTCGTTTTTTTTTTTTTTTCTTACGGTGTTTACGGAAGGGGTTAACAAGTGGGCCAGTTTTATAGGTCGGGTCATTACGGATGCGGCGATACTAAATATGTGTACTTTTATTGTTTTTTTTATTATTTAGATAAAGAAATGTATTTATGGGAATAATATTTTTTTTTTTTTCATTATTTAGGAATATTTTTTTTAAATTTTTTTACACATTTGGAAAAATTTTCTTTTACTTTTTTACTTTGTCCCAGGGGGGGACAATACAGATCGGTGATCTGCCAGTTTGTACAGCACTCTGACAGATCACCGATCTGTCTGAGAGCAGTGCAGCGTTACCAAGTGCCTGCTCTGAGCAGGCACTTGGTAAGCCACCTCCCTCCCTGCAGGACCCGGATGCCGCGGCCATCTTGGATCCGGGTCCAGCAAGGAGGAAGGAGGTAGGAGACCCTCGCAGCAACGCGATCACATCGCGTTGCTGCGGGGGGCTCAGGGAAGCCCGCAGGGAGACCCCTCCCTGCGCGATGCTTCCCTATACCGCCGGCACATCGCGATCATGTTTGATCGCAGTGTGCCGGGGGTTAATGTGCCGGGGGCGGTCCGTGACCGGTCCTGGCACATAGTGCCGGATGTCAGCTGCGATAGGCAGCTGACACCCGGCCGCGATCGGCCGCGCTCCCCCCGTGAGCGTGGCCGATCGCCTATGACGTACTATCCCGTCGGTGGGAATTAAAGCCCACCCCACCTCGACAGGATAGTACGTCATATGGGATTAAGGGGTTAATAGCATTGCTATATTGCTCCTGCAGTGTAACCAGTCCAGCTGAGGTGTGCTGATTTTCCTGCAATAGTAATACTGCGCATTTTTTTCAGCAGTGAAACTTTATATGGCATTTATAGTGATCCAATTGTGCAACAGAATAAAAACTTGTTTGGTTAGAAATAGCATCACTGTATTGATACTGCAGTGTAAGAAGTCCATCTGAGGTGGGCCAATTTTACTGTAATAATAATACAAAAAGGGATGGATACCTGATGACCCTGAAAAAAAAATGGTGACTTTTAGAGCCCCCCCTTCATAAGTTAAACAGGATGTGTCTGATAATGTCTCACACCACATAGCCAAAAAGTGTATTAAAATGATAAAATTACATTTCCTGGTGAATGTTTTTTACACCATTGAAAGCAATGCAGATGTGCAAGAAAACAGCAAAATCACTGTGTTTGAACATAGCCCAAGGTGTTGAGGAGCTTTTTTTTCCTCTTATTTATTTTGCCTTATACACAAATCATTATCCTGGAAAGATTGTGTCTTAAGATTTTTCCCTGGAAAATCAATTTTAACTGTGGTTTTGCATGTTTTATTATCAGTCCATATAGGGCATTTCTACATTCTGCAGAAATTGTGGTGCCCTTTTTACCATTTTCCAATGTGGAAATTTTAAAATACCAGGCTAAAATAAATTTTTGGTGGTAAAATGTAATTTTGTTTTTCTTCACTGCCCAATAGTATACAATTTTGTGATCCACCTGCGGTGTCAATGTGATCACTGCAACCCTAGATTAATTCATTGAGAGGTGTAGTTTGTAAAATGGGGCCTCTTATGGGAGGTTCTGCTGTTCTGGCACCTCAGGGGCTCTGCCAATGTGACATGGCCCCTCAAACCATTCCAGCAAAATCTGAACTCCAGTATGGCGCTTCTTCCCTTCTGAGCTTTACATTGTGCCTCAAAAGTAATTGTCGACCACATAAAGGGTATCTATGTACTCAGGAGAACGTGCACAACAATTTTTGGGTTAAATTTTCTTGAAAATATAAAAGTTGGGGCTGAAACAACATTTTTGGGAGAAAATGTGTGTTTTGTTTTCACGGCTCTACTTTATAAACTTGTGTGAAGCACCTGGGGGTTCACGGTGCTCACCGCACATTTAGACACATTGCTAGAGGGGTCTACAGGTTGGGTTTCTACTGTTTAAGCACCTTGGATGCTCTCCAATGCATTCCAAGACGTCACTTCTTTCTTTCTTTCCGTACCCTGTGCCCGAACAGTACTTTTTCACAAAATGTGTGGCATCAGCATACTGAGGAGAAATTGCATAGCAAATTTTGGGGTCCATTTTCTTCTGTTATTTTGGGGTCCATTTTCTTCTGTTATTTGTGAAAATAAAATATTTGGGACTAAAAGAATTTTTTTGTGGGAAAACTCAGATTTTTTTCGTTTTTACGGCTGTACGTTATAAACTTCTAGGAAACCCTTGGGGGTTCAAAGTGCTCACTTGAAGGAAGTTTTGCATTCAAAGTCCCTTCCGAGCTCTGCCATGTGCCCAAACAGTGGCTTGAAAAAATGGTCAACTTTTAACCCTTCCTAGCAAAAAAAGTTATGGTTAAAAAATTGTGCTGCTATAAAGTAAACAACATGTGGGAAATGTTATTAACTATTTTGTGTGACATCACCCTATGATTTAAGGCCATAAAAATAAAAAAAATTGAAATTTGCCAAATTGTCAACATTTTCGCCACATTTCCATTTTTTTTCACTAACAAATGCAAGTCATATGGAAGAAATTTTACCACTATCGTGAAGTACGGTGTCGTGAAAAAACAGTCTCAGAATCAACGGGATCCGTTGAAGTGTTTCAGAGTTATTGTCTCAAAAAATGACACTGGTCATAATTGTAAAATTTGGTCTGATCATGAAGGTGAAACCAGGCTTGCGGGCTGAAGGGGTTAAACTACAGAATCCTTAGGTATCCTTTAACACATTCTGGAGCCCATAAAATACAGTGCAATACCGTGGCTACAGGAGGCAAATTTTTTAATGAATCAGAATTGCAAAAATTATTTTTAGTTACAGTCGCATACATTTATGTAAGAAAAAACAACCCCTTTAGGAAACCCCTTTACCATATGAAAACACCTAACTCTAATTAGGGGCTTTGTTTTCCAGGTTAAGAAACTGAGTCACTGTCTAGAATCCATGAAGTCATACAATGATAATCTAATGAAGCGTGAAGAAAGGAAGATAAAGAAAAACCTTGCAAAACTTGCAGATTCATCAAATGTTTCAAACACCGGACTTTACAAAAACATTTATAAGGTATCATAATCAAGTCATATAAAAGTGTCAAGCTTCAGAGATATCAGTGGACTTCCCTGATTTGTAGCAGGCTGGCTTAATAATGCAGTAGGGCTGTGATACAAAAGGGCTGGTTTACTAATGCAGTTGGGCTGTGATACAAAAGGGCTGGTTTACTAATGCAGTTGGGCTGTGATACTAAAGGGCTGGTTTACTAATGCAGTAGGGCTGTAATACTAAAGGGCTGGTTTACTAATGCAGTAGGGCTGTGATGCTAAAGGGCTGTTTTACTAATGCAGTTGGGCTGTGATACTAAAGGGCTGTTTTACTAATGCAGCTGGGCTGTGATACTAAAGGGCTGTTTTACTAATGCAGTAGGGCTGTGATACTAAAGGGCTGGTTTACTACTGCAGTAGGGCTGTGATGCTAAAGGGCTGTTTTACTAATGCAGTTGGGCTGTGATACTAAAGGGCTGTTTTACTAATGCAGCTGGGCTGTGATACTAAAGGGCTGTTTTACTAATGCAGTAGGGCTGTGATACTAAAGGGCTGGTTTACTACTGCAGTAGGGCTGTGATGCTAAAGGGCTGGTTTGCTAATGCAGTTGGGCTGTGATACTAAAGGGCTGGTTTACTAATGCAGTAGGGCTGTGATACTAAAGGGCTGGTTTACTACTGCAGAAGGGCTGTGATGCAAAAGGGCTGGTTTACTAATGTAGTAGGACTGTAATACTAAAGGGCTGGTTTACTACTGCAGTAGGGCTGTGATACTAAAGGGCTGGTTCACTAATGCAGTAGGGCTGTAATACTAAAGGGCTGGTTTACTACTGCAGAAGGGCTGTGATGCTAAAGGGCTGGTTTACTACTGCAGAAGGGCTGTGATGCTAAAGGGCTGGTTTACTACTGCAGTAGGGCTGTGATGCTAAAGAGCTGGTTTGCTAATGCAGTTTGGCTGTGATACTAAAGGGCTGGTTTACTAATGCAGTTGGGCTGTACTACTAAAGGGCTGGTTTACTAATGCAGTAGGGCTGTGATACTAAAGGGCTGGTTTACTAATGCAGTTGGGCTGTGATACTAAAGGGCTGGTTTACTAATGCAGTAGGGCTGTAATACTAAAGGGCTGGTTTACTAATGCAGTAGGGCTGTAATACTAAAGGGCTGATTTACTACTGCAGTAGGGCTGTGATGCTAAAGGGCTGTTTTACTAATGCAGTTGGGCTGTGATACTAAAGGGCTGTTTTACTAATGCAGCTGGGCTGTGATACTAAAGGGCTGTTTTACTAATGCAGTAGGGCTGTGATACTAAAGGGCTGGTTTACTACTGCAGTAGGGCTGTGATGCTAAAGGGCTGGTTTGCTAATGCAGTTGGGCTGTGATACTAAAGGGCTGGTTTACTAATGCAGTAGGGCTGTGATACTAAAGGGCTGGTTTACTACTGCAGAAGGGCTGTGATGCAAAAGGGCTGGTTTACTAATGTAGTAGGACTGTAATACTAAAGGGCTGGTTTACTACTGCAGTAGGGCTGTGATACTAAAGGGCTGGTTCACTAATGCAGTAGGGCTGTAATACTAAAGGGCTGGTTTACTACTGCAGAAGGGCTGTGATGCTAAAGGGCTGGTTTACTACTGCAGAAGGGCTGTGATGCTAAAGGGCTGGTTTACTACTGCAGTAGGGCTGTGATGCTAAAGAGCTGGTTTGCTAATGCAGTTTGGCTGTGATACTAAAGGGCTGGTTTACTAATGCAGTTGGGCTGTACTACTAAAGGGCTGGTTTACTAATGCAGTAGGGCTGTGATACTAAAGGGCTGGTTTACTAATGTAGTTGGGCTGTAATACTAAAGGGCTGGTTTACTAATGCAGTAGGGCTGTGATGCTAAAGGGCTGGTTTACTAATGCAGTAGGACTGTAATACTAAAGGGCTGGTTTACTACTGCAGTAGGGCTGTGATGCTAAAGGGCTGGTTTACTAATGCAGTAGGGCTGTAATACTAAAGGGCTGGTTTACTAATGCAGTAGGGGCGGGCTGTGATACTAAAGGGCTGGTTTACTAATGCAGTAGGGCTGTAAAACTAAAGGGCTGGTTTACTAATGCAGTAGGGCTGTAATACTAAAGGGCTGGTTTACTAATGCAGTTGGGCTGTGATACTAAAGGGCTGGTTTACTAATGCAGTTGGGCTGTGATACTAAAGGGCTGGTTTACTAATGCAGTAGGGCTGTGACACTAAAGGGCTGGTTTACTAATGCAGTAAGGCTGTGATACTAAAGGGCTGGTTTACTAATGCAGTAGG
Organism: Ranitomeya imitator; assembly: GCF_032444005.1. Taxonomy (NCBI): domain Eukaryota; kingdom Metazoa; phylum Chordata; class Amphibia; order Anura; family Dendrobatidae; genus Ranitomeya; species Ranitomeya imitator. The sequence continues at coordinate 114,122,207 of NC_091290.1, read as the reverse complement.
GCTGTAATACTAAAGGGCTGGTTTACTAATGCAGTAGGGCTGTGATGCTAAAGGGCTGGTTTGCTAATGCAGTAGGGCTGTGATACTAAAGGGTTGTTTTACTAATGCAGTTGGGCTACGATACTAAAGGGCTGGTTCACTAATGCAGTAGGACTGTAATACTAAAGGGCTGGTTTACTACTGCAGTAGGGCTGTGATGCTAAAGGGCTGGTTTGCTAATGCAGTTGGGCTGTGATACTAAAGGGCTGGTTTACTAATGCAGTAGGGCTGTGATACTAAAGGGCTGGTTTGCTAATGTAGTAGGGCTGTAATACTAAGGGGCTGGTTTACTACTGCAGTAGGGCTGTGATGCTAAAGGGCTGGTTTGCTAATGCAGTTGGGCTGTGATACTAAAAGGCTGGTTTACTAATGCAGTAGGGCTGTAATACTAAAGGGCTGGTTTACTAATGCAGTTGGGCTGTAATACTAAAGGGCTAGTTTACTAATGCAGTTGGGCTGTGATACTAAAGGGCTGGTTTACTAATGCAGTAGGACTGTAATACTAAAGGGCTGGTTTACTACTGCAGTAGGGCTGTAATACTAAAGGGCTGGTTTACTACTGCAGTAGGGCTGTGATGCTAAAGGGCTGGTTTGCTAATGCAGTTGGGCTGTGATACTAAAGGGCTGGTTTACTAATGCAGTAGGGCTGTAATACTAAAGGGCTGGTTTACTAATGCAGTTGGGCTGTAATACTAAAGGGCTGGTTTACTAATGCAGTAGGGCTGTAATACTAAAGGGCTGGTTTACTACTGCAGTAGGGCTGTGATGCTAAAGGGCTGGTTTGCTAATGCAGTTGGGCTGTGATACTAAAGGGCTGGTTTACTAATGCAGTAGGGCTGTAATACTAAAGGGCTGGTTTACTAATGCAGTAGGGCTGTAATACTAAAGGGCTGGTTTACTAATTTAGTTGGGCTTTGATACTAAAGGGCTGGTTTACTAATGCAGTAGGGCTGTGATACTAAAGGGCTGGTTTACTAATGCAGTAGGGCTGGTTTACTAATGCAGTTGGGCTGTAATACTAAAGGGCTGGTTTACTAATGCAGTAGGGCTGTAATACTAAAGGGCTGGTTTACTAATGCAGTAGGGCTGTAATACTAAAGGGCTGGTTTACTAATGCAGTTGGGCTTTGATACTAAAGGGCTGGTTTACTAATGCAGTAGGGCTGTGATACTAAAGGGCTGGTTTACTAATGCAGTAGGGCTGTAATACTAAAGGGCTGGTTTACTAATTTAGTTGGGCTTTGATACTAAAGGGCTGGTTTACTAATGCAGTAAGGCTGTGATACTAAAGGGCTGGCTTACTAATGCAGTAGGGCTGTAATACTAAAGGGCTGGTTTACTAATGCAGTAGGACTGTAATACTAAAGGGCTGGTTTACTACTGCAGTAGGGCTGTAATACTAAAGGGCTTGTTTACTAATGCAGTAGGGCTGTAATGCTAAAGGGCTGGTTTACTAATTTAGTTGGGCTGTGATACTAAAGGGCTGGTTTACTAATGCAGTAAGGCTGTGATACTAAAGGGCTGGCTTACTAATGCAGTAGGGCTGTAATACTAAAGGGCTGGTTTACTAATGCAATAGGACTGTAATACTAAAGGGCTGGTTTACTACTGCAGTAGGGCTGTAATGCTAAAGGGCTTGTTTACTAATGCAGTAGGGCTGTAATACTAAAGGGCTGGTTTACTAATGCAGTTGGGCTGTAATACTAAAGGGCTGTGTCATGATCCAGTTCTAAGATTATGTTCAGCTCTTGTCTCTGGACTGATCATGTGGGAGTTAATCCTCTCTGCCTCACCCTGGAGCTGGCTGAACTATTTAAGTCCTCTGTAGCCATTGGGCCAGTGTCAGCTATAGTTCATGCTGCAAGGTTTGAGCTCCTGACCTGATCCCTGTTAATGTGTTCCTGTTTGCCTCTGACTGCGTACACCCGTTTATGACTTGTTCTGACCTTTGGCCTGTACCCCGACTCCGTCTCTGTCTCACGTTTTGGTTACCACATTCCCGGTAGGTTCTGACATCTTGCTTGTCCCCGACGATTCTCTGCTCGCCCCTTCTGTACCGCGCTGCTATCTCCGTGTATGACCTTGGCTTGTTTCATGTCCCTTTCATTACCTGTGACACCTGTGTTGTTGTTCAGTGTTACTGTGCTGTGTGTGCAACCTCTTTTCCTTAGCCAGCACCCCCCTGGTGGAGATTGCCCTATACTGCACTGCAGCAGCACATCACAGGCTGGTTTACTAATGCAGTAGGGCTGTAATACTAAAGGGCTGGTTTACTACTGCAGTAGGGCTGTGATGCTAAAGGGCTGGTTTGCTAATGCAGTTGGGCTCTGATACTAAAGGGCTAGTTTACTAATGCAGTAGGGCTGTAATACTAAAGGGCTGGTTTACTAATGCAGTAGGGCTGGTTTACTAATGCAGTTGGGCTGTAATACTAAAGGGCTAGTTTACTAATGCAGTAGGGCTGTAATACTAAAGGGCTGGTTTACTAATACAGTAGGGCTGTAATACTAAAGGGCTGGTTTACTAATGCAGTTGGGCTTTGATACTAATGGTCTGGTTTACTAATGCAGTAGGGCTGTGATACTAAAGGGCTGGTTTACTAATGCAGTAGGGCTGTAATACTAAAGGGCTGGTTTACTAATTTAGTTGGGCTTTGATACTAAAGGGCTGGTTTACTAATGCAGTAGGGCTGTGATACTAAAGGGCTGGTTTACTAATGCAGTAAGGCTGTGATACTAAAGGGCTGGCTTACTAATGCAGTAGGGCTGTAATACTAAAGGGCTGGTTTACTAATGCAGTAGGGCTGTGATACTAAAGGGCTGGTTTACTAATGCAGTAGGGCTGTAATACGAAATGGCTGGTTTACTAATGCAGTAGGGCTGTGTTACTAAAGGGCTAGTTTACTAATGCAGTTGGGCTGTAATACTAAAGGGCTGGTTTACTAATGCAGTCGGGCTGTAATACTAAAGGGCTGGTTTACTACTGCAGTAGGGCTGTGATACTAAAGGGTTGTTTTACTAATGCAGTAGGGCTGTAATACTAAAGGGCTGGTTTACTAATGCAGTAGGGCTGTGATACTAAAGGGTTGTTTTACTAATGCAGTTGGGCTGTGATACTAAAGGGCTGGTTTGCTAATGCAGTAGGGCTGTAATACTAAAGGGCTGGTTTACTAATGCAGTAGGGCTGTGATACTAAAGGGCTGGTTAACCAATGCAGTAGGGCTGTAATACTAAAGGGCTGGTTTACTAATGCAGTAGGGCTGTGATACTAAAGGGCTGGTTTACTAATGCAGTAGGGCTGTGATACTAAAGGGCTGGTTTACTAATGCAGTAGGGCTGTAATACGAAATGGCTGGTTTACTAATGCAGTAGGGCTGTGTTACTAAAGGGCTAGTTTACTAATGCAGTTGGGCTGTAATACTAAAGGGCTGGTTTACTAATGCAGTAGGGCTGTAATACTAAAGGGCTGGTTTACTACTGCAGTAGGGCTGTGATACTAAAGGGTTGTTTTACTAATGCAGTAGGGCTGTAATACTAAAGGGCTGGTTTACTAATGCAGTAGGGCTGTGATACTAAAGGGTTGTTTTACTAATGCAGTTGGGCTGTGATACTAAAGGGCTGGTTTGCTAATGCAGTAGGGCTGTAATACTAAAGGGCTGGTTTACTAATGCAGTAGGGCTGTGATACTAAAGGGCTGGTTAACCAATGCAGTAGGGCTGTAATACTAAAGGGCTGGTTTACTAATGCAGTAGGGCTGTAATACTAAAGGGCTGGTTTACTAATGCAGTAGGGCTGTGATACTAAAGGGCTGGTTTACTAATGCAGTAGGGCTGTAATACTAAAGTGCTGGTTTACTAATGCAGTAGGGCTGTAATACTAAAGTGCTGGTTTACTAATGTAGTTGGGCTGTAATACTAAAGGGCTGGTTTACTACTGCAGTAGGGCTGCGATACTAAAGGGCTGGTTTACTAATGCAGTAAGGCTGTAATACTAAAGGGCTGGTTTACTAATGCAGTAGGGCTGTGATACTAAAGGGCTGGTTTACTAATGCAGTAAGGCTGTAATACTAAAGGGCTGGTTTACTAATGCAGCAAGGCTGTAATACTAAAGGGCTGGTTTACTACTGCAGTAGGGCTGTGATGCTAAAGGGCTGGTTTACTAATGCAGTAGGGCTGTGATGCTAAAGGGCTGGTTTACTAATGCAGTTGGGCTGTGATACTAAAGGGCTGGTTTACTAAAGCAGTTGGGCTGTGATACTAAAGGGCTGGTTTACTAATGCAGTAGGGCTGTGATTCTAAAGAGCTGGCGTATTAATGCAGTAAGGCTGTGATACTAAAGGGCTGGTTTACTAATGCAGTAAGGCTGTAATACTAAAGGGCTGGTTTACTAATGCAGTAGGGCTGTGATACTAAAGGGCTGGTTTACTAATGCAGTAAGGCTGTAATACTAAAGGGCTGGTTTACTAATGCAGCAAGGCTGTAATACTAAAGGGCTGGTTTACTACTGCAGTAGGGCTGTGATGCTAAAGGGCTGGTTTACTAATGCAGTAGGGCTGTGATGCTAAAGGGCTGGTTTACTAATGCAGTTGGGCTGTGATACTAAAGGGCTGGTTTACTAATGCAGTTGGGCTGTGATACTAAAGGGCTGGTTTACTAATGCAGTAGGGCTGTGATTCTAAAGAGCTGGCGTATTAATGCAGTAAGGCTGCAGTACCAAGCACAGTCACACTCACGTGGCCATTACTGTTCCTTGGATAAACATTGTTGGGGCTCTGGTGAGCAATCTGCTCATTGTGGGGGTCCGGAAATTGATTGCTGATATGGATAGGTTACCTCTATAAAATCCTGGAAATGAAGCTAAGCCTTGAGCTTGAAACATATGCAAGAATTTCATATGAGATCAATAGTCTGTAGTATTATTATGTACGTTTTAGGCTTTGTTCATACTAGCTCTGTATACTTCTTTGTTATTTCAGTGAGTTACACACAGCAAAAAATAGCATAGAATGCACTAATATTTTTATTTCTTGCATAAACAATGGAACCTCATTGGAAATCTAACATACACCATCGTATGTCAATTGAAGTCTTTAACGTAGCACTTGACTCTTTTTTTCTGTTTCCACTTCCATCACTGATGTTTTTGTTTTCTGCTTTTTCTTTTTAAATGTACATTAAGAAACCAAGCAGCGTTGCTCTCTTTGAAAATCAGCAAGAAGATGGAAAATCTACTACCTTGTCTTCTGATCACCTGCTCAACCTTTATCAACCAGTTCGGAACAAAACAGGTGAGACATGAGCAACGCGGGTGAGATACAAGCAGCACTGGTGAGATACAAGTGGCACTGGTGAGATACAAGCGGCATTGGTGAGATACAAGCGGCACTGATGAGATACAAGCGGCACTGGTGAGATACAAGCGGCACTGGTGAGATACAAGCGGCACTGGTGAGACACAAGCGGCATTGGTGAGATACAAGCGGCACTGGTGAGATGGTGAGAAAAAAGCGGTACTGGTGAGACACAAGCGGCACTGGTGAGATACAAGTGGTACTGGTGAGATACAAGCGGTACTGGTGAGACACAAGCGGTACTGGTGAGATATAGGCAATGGGGGTGCGATACAAGCGGCACTGGTGAGATACAAGCGTTACTGGTGAGATACAAGTGGTACTGGTGAGACACAAGCGGCACTAGTGAGATACAAGCGGTACTGGTGAGACACAAGTGGAACTGGTGAGATATAAGCAATGGGGGTGCGATACAAGCGGCACTGGTGAGATACAAGCGTTACTGGTGAAATACAAGTGGTACTGGTAAGATATAAGCGGCACTGGTGAGATATAAAGGTCGCGAGTGAGACATAAGCAGTACTGGTGAGATACAAGCGGCACTGGTGAGATACAAGCGGTACTGGTGAGACACAAGCGGTACTGGTGAGATATAAGCAATGGGGGTGCGATACAAGCGGCACTGGTGAGATACAAGCAGTGCTGGTGAAATACAAGCGGTACTGGTGAGATATAAGCGGCACTGGTGAGATATAAAGGGCGCGAGTGAGACATAAGCAGAGCTGGTGAGATATAAGCGGCACGGATGACATAAGCGGCACTAGGTGAGACATAAGGGACGCAGGTGAGATACAAGCAGAACTGGTGAGATATAAGCAGAACTGGTGAGATATAAGGGACGCAGGTGAGATATAAGCGGCACAAGTGAGATATAAGCGGCACAGATGACATAAGCGGAACTAGGTGAGACATAAGGGACGCAGGTGAGATATAAGCTGAACTGGTGAGATATAAGCAGAACTGATGAGATATAAGGGACGCAGGTGAGATATAAGCCGAACTGGTGAAATATAAGCAGAACTGATGAGATATAAGGGACGCAGGTGAGATATAAGTGACACAGGTGAGATATAAGCAGAACTGATGAGATATAAGGGACGCAGGTGAGATATAAGCCGAACTGGTGAGATATAAACAGCACTAGGTGAGACATAAGCGGTACTGGTGAGATATAAGGGACGCAGGTGAGACATAAGGGATGCAGGTGAGATATAAGCGGCACAGGTGAGACATAAGCGGCACAGGTGAGATATAAGCAGCATTAGGTGAGATATAAGCAGCACTGGTGAGATATAAGGAATGTGGGTGAAACAAAAGTGGGCAGCACTGTGAGATATAAGCATTAGTGATGAGCGAGTATACTCATTGTTCAGGTTTTCCCCAGCACGCTCGGGTGGTCTCTGAGTATTTGTTACTGCTCGGAGATTTAGTTTTTTGTCTCCTCAGCTGCATGATTTACAGCTGCTGGACAGCCTGAATACATGTGAGGAATGCCTGTTTGTTAGGGAATTCCCACATGTATTCAGGCTGTCCAGCCGTCGTAAATCATGCAGCTGAGGAGACGAAAACAAAACCTCCAAGCACTAACAAATATACAGAGACCACTGGTGAGATATAAGCAGCACAGGTGAACTGTAGGCAGCATTAGGTGAGATATAAGCCTCATTGGTGAGCAACAAGGGTTTTTTTATATTTATTATTTTTTAAAACTTTAACTTTTGTTTTTACTTTTTACAATATTTGCTAAGTACACATACGGTGAGGTGTACTTATTCAAGAGGTATGGTGGAGTAGACAAAGTTGTAAATATTATTTGCGTGCCTTGAATGTGTTCATGTGTAGAACACTTGTAATGTGTTTGTATAACCTGTCCATACATATTATTCAGTTGGTCGTAGTTTCGCTTGGCCTGGATAGGCATTGGATAAGGAATAACTTTCTGATCCCTGGAAGTCCAACTACTGGGACTTCCGTACATCCCAGTTACTGAGCTCTGTAGAATGGAGCGGAGATGCACATGCTCAACCTTCACTCCATTCATTATCTATGGTACTGCTGGAGAAAGCTAGGTACAGCACTTGGCTACTTCCAGAAGTCCCACAATGAATGGAGCAGCTTTTGCTTCATTCAAGACAGGACTCAGCGGAGTCCAGTTCCTGAGATCCAAAACCCAATTTACGGGATTGCTATGGGTTGACTGGATACGGGATAAGTGGGAGTACCCCTTGGCATTATATAACTGCCAAGAGCATTGATCAACTGAGTAGGTGCTAAGCTTCCTTGAAAGTAAAAGTTGAGCTCTACAGTTACACCCTGTGTCTCCTTCACTTACTGCATCTTACTAGTGATGAGCGAATATACTCGTTACTCAATATTTCTCGAGCACGCTTTGGGGTCCTCCGAGTATTTTTTAGTGCTCGGAGTTTTAGTTTTTAGCACCGCAGCTGAATGATTTACATCTGTTAGCCAGCATAAGTACATGTGGGAATTCCCTAGCAACCAGGCAACCCCCACATGTACTTATGCTGGCTATCAGATGTAAAACATTCAGCTGCGGCAATAAAAACTAAATCTCCGAGCACTAAATAATACTTGGAGGACCCCCGAGCGTGCTCGGGAAATCTCGAGTAACGAGTATATTCGCTCATCACTACATCTTACCTAAAAAGGTCTCAGTCCTCCAAACTCTGGGGGCACCTTCACTATGGATTCCATGACTCGGCCATCTTGTAACTGTACCACAACGACCTAATTCTACTTCCTATATCCCCATAACTGGAATATTAGTGGACGGCCCTCACTAGTAGCAATTAAAGTAAGCTTCCATTATGACATACCTGAGGATTACATCTACTACATAATTGTCTAAGGGTCACTTCCGTCTGTCTGTCCTTCTGTCACGGTTATTCATTCGCTGATTGGTCTCGCCATCTGCCTGTCATGGCTGCCGTGACCAATCAGCGACAGGCACAGTCCGGAAGAAAATGGCCGCTCCTTACTCCCCGCAGTCAGTGTCCCCGGCGCTCCGCTCCATACTCCCCGCAGTGTCCCCGGCGCTCCGCTCCATGCTTCCCGCAGTGTCCCCGGTGCTCCGCTCCATGCTTCCCGCAGTCACTGTCCCCGGCGCCCGCTCCATACTCCCCTCCGGTCACCGCTAACACAGGGTTAATGCCGGCAGTAACGGACCGCGTTATGCCGCGGGTAACGCACTCCGTTACCGCCGCTATTAACCCTGTGTGTCCCCAACCTTTTACTATTGATGCTGCCTATGCGGCATCAATAGAAAAAAAAAAAGGAATGTTAAAAATAGTAAAAAACAAAAACCCTGCTATACTCACCCTCCGTTGTCCGCTCACGCCTGCCGCCATCTTCCTTTCCCAGCGATGCATTGCGAAATTACCCAGAAGACCTAGCGGTCTTGCGAGACCGCTAAGTCATCTAGGTAATTTCGCAATGCATCCTGGGAACGCAAGAGGGCGGCAGCCACGCGCCCATCGACACAGTGCCGTTGGATCCCAGGAGGCGGAGAGACGGGACGCTGAGGAGCAGCGACAAGAATGGTGAGTATGTTAAACTACAAGAGGCCCTCGGATCGTTAGGTGAGTATGTTTACTTTTTATTTTTTAAACTGTGACATACGTGGCTGGGTAATATACTACGTGGCTGGGTAATATACTACGTGGCTCTGTGCTGTATACTACGTCGCTGTGCAATATACTATGTGGCTCTGTGCTGTATACTACGTAACTGGGCAATATACTACGTAACTGGGCAATATATTACGTGGCTCTGTGCTGTATACTACGTAACTGGGCAATATACTACGTGACTGGGCAATATACTACATCACTGGGCAATATACTACGTGACTGGGCAATATACTACGTCGCTGGGCAATATACTACATCACTGGGCAATATACTACGTGGCTCTGTGCTGTATACGACGTTGCTGTGCAATATACTATGTGGCTCTGTGCTGTATACTACGTGGGCTGTGAAATATACTACGTCACTGGGCAATATACTATGTGGCTGTGCTATATACTACGTGGCTGGACAATATACTACGTGGCTGGGCTATATACTACGTGGCTGGGCAATATACTTCATCACTGGGCAATATACTACATCGCTGTGCTATATACTACGTGGGCTGGGCAATATATTACGTGGGCTGGGCAATATACTACGTGGCTGGGCAATATACTACGTGACTGGGCAATATATTACGTGGGCTGAGCAATATACTACGTGGCTGGGCAATATACTATGTCGCTGGGCAATATATTATGTGGCTGGGCAATATACTATGTCGCTGGGCAATATACTACGTGGCTGGGCAATATACTACGTGGCTGGGCAATATACTATGTCGCTGGGCAATATACTACGTCGCTGGGCAATATATTACGTGGACATGCATATTCTAGAATACCCGATACGTTAGAATCGGGCCACCATCTAGTACATTTATATGAATATAAAGTATTTGGGAAGTTCTTGAGTAAGACACTTAGGGAAGTTCCCGATGTATAAGTTTACAATACTAGACAGGCAAAAAAAAGTTTGTATTTTAAGGGAGCCCTCCTAATTTATACCCCCTGACAGAAGTCAGAATACTCCCAACTGTAGTGACACGTGATTCTAAAATAAAATTTTCCAGACAATGAAAAGTTAAGTTATCTGTAAAATCATGTACATTTTTTATTTCAATCAACAGCATAGCACAAGGACATAAGATTGGATAAAACAGTTCAGAAATGAAGGTTAACAGAACAAATGTAAATCACTAAAATAAATTGGAGCTTTACACCACACACAATTACTGACATCCAGAAAAAAATGATGATAATTGAGGTTTAAAGATAACAATGAGCTTATATAGAAACACTTACGAAATTAATTTTAGTATTATATTTTGTAATTATACAATAGTATTAGAAAATAATATGAAATACATTGGCTTTTAGCAGCACAGAAATAATTGCAGTTCATAAGTAACCATAGACTGGAAAACAAAGACTTTTTCTTGGTAAAATTCTGTAGGTTATTAGTATTGCCCATAACAAGAACTTTCATTCTGAAACTTGGAGATAAATAGTACTTCAGGTTCCTCTTCGAGTGGGGTTGCTAGAGCTGTTGATAAAATACCCAAAACCCAAAACAGAGCTAGAACATGACCAGACATTGGACTTATCTGTCATCTAAATGTGGGTGTAGCTATAGGAGGGGCATATGTGATGTCAGTGAGTACTGGCAAGTGAAGACTGGCAACTCTTAATACGTTCTCCACAGACAGGCTTTGCACTAGTCACTCCATCTAGCAGCTCCCGGGTGGTGCCCTCACTTTCACTCTTTAACCCCTGTACAGGGATCTGGACATACACAAGGACCCCTGGGTTGGGTCCACGGAGTGGCTGCTGGTCAATGGAGAGAGCTGGCAGAGGGTAGTCAGAAAGCTGCATTACAACCAGGAGGTTAGGAACAGGAACACAAGTGTCAGGCAGAAGGATGGTCTAAACACAGGAATCAAACAGGTTGAATAGCATTGGAAGATCAATAATGAACCAGAACAAGTAAAAATTATAGCTGTTCTTCTAAGCCAGTGTTCCCCAACTCCGGTCCTCAAGAGCCACCAACAGGTCAGGTTTTCAGGATTTCCATTGTATTGCTCAGATGATAATTGCAGAACCTGCACAGGCAACAAGTCAATCACCTGGGCAATCCTGAAATCATGACCTGTTGGGTGGCTCTTGAGGACTGGAGTTGGGGAACGCTGTTCTAAGCAATAAGCTGGGAGTTTTAGTAGGGTGTGGTGCTGATTCATTGACCACATGAGGAAGCTGATTACTCCCAATGCAAAGTGCAATACACAGTAAATACAATATGTTTCGGATCAGACCATTGACCTCCATCAGATGCACAGATTGCTGCAAGAAAACCAGTGTCCTGTATGTAGATCCACACCCTATCAATAGCGGATCCCCGAGCTTTTGAGGAAGGTCAATGGTCTGCCCGAAATGAAGTGCATTTACTGTGGATTGCATCTGTAAATAAAGCATCTCGATTGTCATTCCTTGATGAGTTCTTCATAACATTGTGATTGTGCACTACTTGTGTACCATCTACACGGGAGTACTGTCCACTGGACAGAGCTTCTGGTCATGACATCTTATCCATCACCAGTGCACAGAGGTGTATCTTCTAGGTTTTATGTCAGTTGGGGCAAGGATTCAGTTTGCTCCCCGCTCAATTCCTTTGAGCAGTTGTCAGGTGACCACTTGTATCCTGACAAGCTGCTTTTTCTATTTCTCTCAATGTTCAGGAAGAGTTGTCACGTGAATGTAAGTATGCAAATCACATATAAGTGATCATGGGATGACCACTGGAACCAGGAAGCAGAGCTGAGTCATGACTGGTTTTCTGAAGGTTTCAAGTGGTTTTAGAATTGCCCGTGAAATCTGTCAATGTCTTAAGGCAGTGTTTCTCAACTCCAGTCCTCAAGACCCCACAACAGGTCATGTTTTCAGGATTTCCTTAGTATTGCGTAGGCGATGGAATTAATGCTTGGGCAGGTGATGAAATTATCACCTGTGCAATACCAAGGAAATCCTGAAAACGTGACCTGTTGTGGGGTCTCGAGGACTGGAGTTGAGAAACACTGTCTTAAGGGTGTTCCGGTGATCTCATAATCTGGGGGCCTTCCAGACATTCCCAGAGAGTTGACTATCATAATTAAAAATGACACTTGATAGGCGGGAGTCTCATTGGGACCCAGGAGCTTCAAGTGACGCCTTTGCATGCAAGATATAATTCCTAATTCTGATTTTTTCAGTTTTCTTAAAAAAATCTATTTCTACCTGAAAACCACAAACATGTAGGTGAGAGATTACTGAGAAGAACATGTTACGTAGTTTTACTGAAAAGATGGCTTGGAAGACTACTGTGTATAGAATGGTCCTAATCTTAACATATGAGTATCTAATCAGCTCATATCAACATGAATGTTCAAATAGGTTAATTGACATGTGATGTTTATTATATTAATATTTGTGTTGAGTATTTGTACATTAATATGCCGAGCTCCGGGGGTAACTAAGATGAGTAAATTATTAAAGACACATAATGAGAATAAAATCTGTCAAAGGCAGCTTGTGATGGATCCCATGTGTCAAAAGAATATTAGTCTTTATATCTCGGAGAATAAGTATGAAAACATCAACAAAATTCAATAAAAGTTATTAAAAGTAATTAATACAGTTAAATTTGCTATCCATATTGTGAATGTTTATAAATATTGGTCCTCGACTTTTAGCTCATTGGCACTTGATGTTTAGCATGCATACATGCTACATTAACCCCTTTCTTCCATAGCACATAGTAGTATTAGTTACCTATTTTGGGTATGGGAGTATGTAGCAGGCTCAGGAGATAAGACCACTCCACAAATGGTGGGTGCTAGCTGTGTTATCCAGCCAGCACCCAGCTAGGTCCGGTCGCTGCTCTTTAATTCCTTAGAGGGGTTGTCCAGGTTTGGGGCTCAAGGCTGCAGTCAATCTATATGACTGCTGACTTGCGAATGCTCACAGAATGCAGTGCATAGATGGCACGGGAGTGGGCAAGCATGTGACCGCAAACAAGCAATTCAAGTGAGTTGAGCAAGGCCGGTCACGCCTAGTCAGTATGTGACCAGAATCATGCAAATCGCATGCTTATAGTCAAGCTGCACCAGCGGATCCTAACAGTGTGTTCTGTGCACACTGTAAGGATTTACAAGTCATAGAGTGATTTCAGACTTCAGCCTCAAGTCTGAACAACTCCATTCCTTTGTAAATATCTTACAGTGGCATCTAAGATGTGAAATCCTGCCCAGGTATCTGCTCAGGTCCTTATGGCTACTGATGGCTTTTGTTACCTCAATATTGGTTTTCATGTCAAACCCAGCTGTAGGCTAGGCTACACAGGAGAACATCATTTTTCTTATTTAAAAAAATAGCATAAGTCCAAGACTTATAATCAAAAAAATATTATTCTGTTAGTCAATTTAAAGGGAGCATGTCAATGATAGTTTCAGAGAAAGAAATACCTGGCTGCAGTTTCGGCAGCATGAATCAGATGGCAGTTTCCCTTTAAAAGAACATTATATTAAGACAATAAAAACTTACACTATATAAAACAGAAACACAATATCAGGAAAAATCTAGAGGATGAGAGGGAATATAGGCCACCTGCGTAGCGAGGGTTCAGTACAAGTAGACAGTATACAGATAACTTCACGTAAGTAAAACAGGTCACAGGACACGAATGAACCTCTCAACAGCTTTGCCACATGGCAAGACTTGGGAGGAACGGATCATTTTTTGACTCTTGGAAAACAAAAAATATGATAGAATAATTATTCTATAATATACAGAGCCCCTAAGTGCTAGAAGAGCAGAATCGCCCACATGTGACCTCATTTTGACAATTATACCCCTTTGGGAATTTATCTATAGGTGTAGTGACGATTTTGACTCCATGGGTATTTTCCAGAAACAAGCAACAGTGGATGTTACTGAGTGAAAATTGCAAATCTGTCATTGTAGTGACCAGTATGTTGCAGTGACCAGTACATTGTAGTCACCAGTACATTATAGTGACCAGTACATTGTGATCAGCCCGTGCATCTGTAAACGTTGAACCGGTAAACTAAGTGGCCTCTCATTGCTACAGAAATGCCAAACAGGGATATGCAGTGAGGTTTAGGTACACTATGATGCTCAGAAGCGAAAAGGGCATTTGGATTTGGGAGCGCAGAATTTGCTGAATTTCTTTTGGGGGGTGAAGCCATATCGCTTTTCCAAGCCTTTGTACTATTAGTAACATGGAAGCTCCCTATATTTCCAATAAAAGATGACAGACCTGAATGAGGGCTTGCTTTTTTTGTGGATTGAGTTAAAGCTTTTATTGGGAACATTTTACATAACATTTTGTATCACATTTATCTGGCACTCTTCGCTGAGCACTTACATTGGGGTTTCTGTCTAAATATCAGGAAGATGTGATTCAGATGAAATCCTGAGGGATTCATCCACTATAATGAGGCAGCAGAGTTACTCTGGACTCTGTCTGGCCTCTGTTCAGCGGTGTTCTTCTTTTCATTGGTGCACAAAACTGTGGCTGATGGCACTCTTATGCACACCTAAAAAGATGGATACCGCCAGATCGCAGGCCAGATGGAGTTCACAGTGCCTCCATCTGTCTCATTATAAGGAGTCTTCCACCGGGGTTTCCGTCTGAATCACGTATTTCAGAGATTTACACGGAAACCCCTATGTAAGCGCTCAGCGAAGAGCGCAGGATAAATGTGAGCAGAGCTTTACTATGAGGCAGAATCAACAACTCGGCAGCAGGTGAAGAATTATGATATTTATTTTTATGCCATTCCTCGTGTGGTGTGTATGAATAGATAGCTTTATTCTTCGGGTTGATGCAATTACAGCGATAATAGATGTAAATCACACTAAAAGACGCTTTTTTAGCCAGATTAGTTTTTATATGTCCATATTTTGATAGCTATAATTTTTTCCATATTTTAACCAACAGAGTCATGCGAGGGCTTATTTTTTGTGAGAGGAGTTGATGCTTTTATTGGTTAAACCCTTTCAATCAGCACTAGCACCGATTGTGGATGTTGGCCCAGGGTGTTGGTTCTCATATAGCGCTAACAACTACTTTTGATCGTGCCGGCGCTCGGAACAGGGACGCACGATCATCACGCCATACATGTATGGTAGTTTGCAGAAAGGCACCTACCGCAGTACTGTACATGTACGGCGGATGTCAAGAAGGGGTTAAAGAAGTTTTCCAGGAAATAAAAAAAAATGCATTTAAAATAGTAGCAATTTGTGTATCCAAAATCTTAGATTAATTTTGTGCTTCTTTATTCTAACACCCGAAGTACAGTAGTTCTTCCATCTCAACTGTCCAGATATCAGTGCACTGAAGGCATCTGGCTGTCTTCTTCTCTCTCACCTTAAGCCAAACCCTTTTGGTCCAGCCTTCTCAGCAATATCGGCAATATCAAAGGTTATTCAGCCCCCAGCTCTCAAACAGTTTTTATTAAAAAAAAGTTATTATTTTCTATCCAAAAAAATGTTTTTGTGACAGTTTATTATTTCTATCTCAGATAAAAGGATAAATAAGGAGTCGGATATGTCCTTCAGCGGATTGGATATCGGTTTAGATATGGGCACCTCAAGACCTGCTCTTGGAATAACACCGAAAAGTTCCACCTTGCTCAAGAGTTCAAACCTGCACACTAGAAGAAGTACCTTGAGATGGCTAGCCCCGGAGCTCAGCCAAATCTCCATCCAAGAACGTGATGTAATGCTTCCACAGCTACGTAAATTATCCGTAGACAAGTTTCAATGTCATTCTTCATCTACTGATTTGGCTTTAAAGACAACACTTGAAGAGCTGATTTTCAAAGTCTGGCAAGACAAGTGTAAGAAACACGTAAATTCCTACATTACACCGGACGAGGCGCTAAGATGCAGGTAAATGAGACACAGATTTTGCAACTCATAATCTTACAACTTTGCTCCTTTTTGGGATCTACATTTCCCACTTGTGATTTAAGGAGTTGTCCCACTAAATACATTTATCATCTATCCGCCAGATTGGCGATACATGCATGATTGAAGGAGGTCCAACTGCTGGGATTCCCACAGATCCAGAGTTCCCATAGTCTTCTTTGTGAATGGAACTATGAATGGGGCACATTATTGGCCACCACTCAATTCACTTCTACGGAATTGCGATCTCTGTCCATAAATATAGAAGTGAATGGAGCAGTGGTCCATGAATATCACTGACACAACGATTTTGGAACCCCCCTTCCCGGGATCAGCATGGACCAAAGCAATCATTGGATAAGTGATAAATATATTTATTGGAAAAAAACCTTTAAGCCCATCATGACCAATGACATATAAAAACGTCCTTGGTCGAGTCCCGGAATATTCTGCGGGCTCCTGCTCTGAGCATGCATCTTTCCCTGCACATGACTGGGCGCTGATGGGTTGTCATGACAGCTGAGGGTCTGCAGAAGACCCTTGTGTCTGTTATTGAGAGCCTATTGAGAGCCTCCATTGAGAATCTCCTCATAGGAGATCAGGATTTATGCTACAAGTCCTACTATGTGTAGGACAGGTCATAGCTGCTAGCACGCGATATGGTAAAATCAATGGTATCACTCAAAAATACAACCTGTCCCTCAAATAACAAGCCCTCATACAGCCATATTGATGGAAAAATATTAAACTTATGGCTCTGGGGAAAAATGGGGGCAAAAAACAAAAATGCAAAATTAGAAAATGTCTCAGGGGTGAAGGGGATAAGGTATTATCCTGATAGGGGTTTTCTCATCATCATAAATGGGTAAAACTCATTGCAAAGGTTACCTGCCACCCCTGCAGTCTATCATTTTACTAAGAAAATCCTGTTACAAAACAGAGCAGCTCAAATTTGACATAACCCCCCAGTGCAAACATAGATGTTAACATAGATATCACAAAAATGGAGGTAAACAATAAAATATAGGGCATTTTGTACCTAAATGTATGTGTCTTTTGTTAAAACTTTTTCAACGTGGTTAGTTTTAAAATGTAGGAACCGTTTGCCTTTCTTAGCCTTTATGTATCACTGTACTTAAGAGAACTTGTAGAAATTTGAAGAAACACCACAAACCATTTATATGACTATGCAGCCCTTTAAAATATAAGCCAATTGATCCATTTTCTGGCCCCAAAGCGATGCTCCCGCAGCAAGAAATCATGTTTGGAAGTTCAGTTTAGAAGTGCATTGGGGTGCAAAAATGCACTTACATTTCTTCAGCCTCCGCTGTATTTCTTAACTATCAGCACGCTCTTCTGCTTGATTGACAGGTAATTTTCCCTGTTATGTGGACAAATGACCTAACAATCAGCCAGAGGAGGGTGGTGCTAGGTAGGTGTTGTGCTCACCTGGTAAAGTGGATCCACAAAGCCACAGGTCAGGGTGAACACACAGACCCAGGGCACAGCAGCTGAGAGGAACGGGCAGCGTCGGACTGGAGTGTCAGAGGCCCGTTTGAAATAAAGAATCTTCTCTTAATTACTATCAGAGAGAATAAATGACTGCCATACACAACACAATCCACTATACCAAGGCCATTAATATCACATACAAGAGAAAAATACTGCCACACCATGACCAGACTACATATCACCACCACATAGTGACCAATAATACCACATATGAGAAATACCACTACAGTATGACCAAACTACATATTACTACCACATGGTGACGGAATAATGTGACATACAAGGAACAAATACCACCATAACATGACCAGACCACATGTTACCACACAATGGTGACCGAATAATACCACATACTGTACAAGAGATAAATGTCACCACATTGTGAGCAGACCAAATATTGCCAGCATATAGAGACCAATTAATGCCACATACAATAAGGAAATGTTGCCACAGCATGACTGGACTACAAATTACCATCACATAGTGATAGAATAATACCACATACAAATGACTATTACTGCCACTCCATGACTGGACTACATATTACCACCTCATAGTGACCGAATAATACCACATACAAGGATACAAGGGACAAATACCACCACACCATGACCAGACCACATATTACCACCACATAGTGACCAAATAATACCACTTACAGGGAACAAATATTGGCACACCATGACTGGACTACATATTACCATCACATAGTAGTAGAATAATACCACATACTGCACAAGTGAGAAATACTGCCACACCATGACCAGACCACATATTACCAGCATATAGCGACCAAATAATTCCACATACAAGGGAGAAATACCGCCACACCATGACCAGACCATATAGTGATTGAATAAAACCACAAATAAGAGACATATACTGCTACACCATGACCAGACCACATATTACCATCACATAGTGGCCATGTTAACTATTGCAGTGCAGACTTTCTGCACCGCAAACATTTCAACTGACTGTGTATCCTCGGACACACATTCATTTGAAATCAGCGAACCCCCCCACTAGGTCCTACTCGGGGGCCTGCCAAGGACCTGTGCCCACCAGAGAATCGTCTGGTGTCCCGGGGCTCCAGTCCAACCCTGAGCATGGGGGTTTAAAGAGGATTTAGATAACTGGCTATGCTGGACAGCAGACAAACAGACAATGCAGGACACGCATGGAAGCCACAGAACCAGGAGGGCATATGTAGGAAGGCAGTGGGTCTAAAGCGGTCACACAGGTATAAGTATTGCAAACAGACTCCAAAAACAGTTTAAGATATTCACAACAAACAATGGATTAAATGACAGGAGATGCAAACAGATTCTACTTACTAACAGTCCAAGGGGCTTATGGCAAATGGTGAGTTAACAAGCTGGTATAGTGTAGCGTTCTCAAGCCTCTAAGGAAATAACAGGAACCTTATTGACTTCGATATGGTAAAAGTACAAATACACAGAGTTCTAGATTAACGCTCAGGCACAGGGGTGTGTCCAAAAGGGCCTTAAAAGGTCTATGGAAATGATGCCATGAAGACACGCTGGACCAGGGGTGTCAAACTGCATTCCTCGAGGGCTGCAAACAGGTCATGTTTTCAGGATTTCCTTGTACTGCACAGGTGATAATTTAATCACCTACACAAATAATGAGTTGGTGATTAAATTATCACCTGTGCAGTACAAGGAAATCCTGAAAACATGACCTGTTTGCAGCCCTCGAGGAATGCAGTTTGACACCCCTGCGCTGGACCATTTGTGACCCGTTGTGGAGCACAGCAAAAGGAAGTGGCTATAAGGGAAGGAGGTGGAGCCTGGCAGAGATAGATGGATAACAGTCGCAAATACTGTACAAAGGCTTAGAAGCTAGAAGTGTATCATCACGCCCTTATTGACAAAACATTAAAATGCAGTTTCTCAGTGCTGGAGTATTGCTTTTTGGGTCACAAAGGCATTACCTGGTTATTTTTTAAAGGGCTATACAGTTGTATAAATGGTTTGGCTAAGTAAAAGTTCCTGACAGGTTCCCTTTAACATTGAATGGGTCGATTACCTTACTCTGATAGCAGCGGCAGGGTCTTCTGAACTTTCTTAGAAACTGATTTATGAATACATGAAACACATGAACTTTGATGTGGTCATAAATCAGCTTGTGTGCAAATTCAAAGGAACCGACAGGTTCCTGAACTCATACTGTATGTTTGCATTTACAATTACATGGTTTTTTTTCCACAGGTATCTTCGACTGACAGAAAAAAACGTCTCTTCATTGTTACAGAAGTGCAAGGAGTCAGGGATTCATGTTGATATTCACCCACATATGAAGGAGTCCGACATTGACATTAGTACGATAATGTCATCAGAAAATATTAATACGGTGTCACTGTAGTCAATGCCACTTACGCTGCAATGTGGGGACATAATGCCCTCTCAACAATAGGAGAAAAGGGGTAAATAAAGGTCCTAGAAAGCAAAAACAAATACTACTTTTATATGAGTTACCTTTCTGAGCTATTTAGTTCTGATTGAAAGAACTTACTGGTGTAACTATACATTACTAATGGATGGTTAATATATCTAATGTGTTCCCTTCTGCCTCCATCTTTATCTCCAAAATGTCCATTGCAGAGAGATGGGGAGCGCTGTGGGAAGTCTAGACCATTCCTCCCCAGCCTTTCCATTGGCATGTGGAATAGGGTGCCTAGATTCAGCGTCCCTCAATACCATGGACGGATGGATGGATGTAAATTGTAGTCGAAATCCAATGACATTTATTGTAGTATCTCTAAAACACAACGCGTTCGGGGCTCCATAGAGGCACCTTTAATTAGGTCCTGTTTCTCTGGTCACCTCCCCCATAGACACTATTCTCTCTATAAACATGGGGGAGGGAAGCAGAGACACTTATTCTATAAGTTTGGATATTAGCTAGACCTGCAGTACAAATCAGCTACTGTCACACCCGCAGGTGGCGCATGTGGTTCATGGACACACTGTGTCACATGGCCAGGCTTACCTAGGAAGAGGTGTAGCTAAGTGGCTACCGGGTGTTCACTGGAGCTCCTGATGGTGGAGTCAGACTTGAGCTGCATGTAGCCACCAGGTACCACTCCTAGGCAGTCCCTGGTACTGCGGCTGCCGACCCCAAGGGTCTGGTTGACCAACTCGGACTGGACCCTGGCTCCATTCAGACTACTCCTCAGGCAAGATTGATACTGACAATGAGTTGCAGACAGGACTGGATTGGGAGACTTTCTTTAGCAGTCAGGACAGACGGGGTACTTGTTCAGGCACTGGCCACACATGGAGCAGGAGAAAAGGTTCAGGTACTGGCTGGACAAGGACCGAGGGTTTGGGTTCAGGCACTAGCTGCACATGAACCAGGGTTCGAGGTCAGGACCTAGCCACACAAGGACCAGGGGTTTGGGTTCAGGACCTAGCCACACTAGGACCAGCACACCTAACAACTCAATAGTAGTACACTTCACTAACTAATGACTCACTGTTACTTAGGCACCTCCCTATTGGGGAGAGTGCCTTTTATACAGGATGTCTCGGGGTCATTGGCTGGGGGCAACTTAACAGGTACGTGCGATTCCCCTTCAATAGCTATGGAGCACATGCGCACTTGGTGCGCTGCCGGAACACAGACACTGGAAGCAGGAAGCATGCCAGGGAACATGCCGCACAGCCAGGGCGATGAGTATGTCGGTGTCTCCGCATGGAGGGGGAAGGGAACCATGCAGGGCTGCCAGCAATAGCGTTGCAAAGACAGAATGAACTAGGCTGACAAGTCATCAGTTTCACCTGCGTGCAAGTATAGGAAGTGACCTATGAGTTAAAAACCCGACAACGACCGGGCTTTCTGATGCCGCAATGTTTCAGAGTCAAACGTACATAACTGAAGTCATACGGCAAGGGCCAGATGCATGCTGCTCATGGTTCAGGCACCATCTATCCGCTATCAGGTTCTCTTTAAAAATGCCTTAAACAACAGCAATGTGTAAGAATCCTGTGACAATACAGAAAAACAGAGAATTGTATCCACACTTGCAGGCAGTAATTCATCGACACAAATCTGGGGCATGCGGCAAACACAATTTTAACAACTCATTCAAAAATGTAAGAAGAAGATTGCATGTTTGCCAGAGAATGTCTTTTAAAACCGATATATAAATGGCAAATATGGTAAAATCCAATAATATTCATGAAGTCTTCCTGCAACACAAACTGGCATTACTCCGAATAAGACTTGCATCCTACAGCAGTTGGCAAAGGAGCATGAAGTGGCGCTCACCGGACGCTTTATTCTCTTATTTGCACACTGAACGGCACAAGACCTCACCAAGGACGGGAGGGGCCCAGTGCCCAGATCTGTTACAGTGGGTAGCAGACGCCATCTGCTGATCACAAGTGATCATGCAGCAATTTTTTTTTTTAAATTAGTATAATCGCTCGTCTGCTTGTTCATTTTTCCATGTTCCAGCAGTTTCTTCTACACAGCTGTAGCACGACAGTGGGGTGGGGCCTACAGTGAACCCCATAGGAGCACCACAGTGGGGTGGGGCCTACAATGAACCCCATAGGAGCACCACAGTGGGGTGGGGCCTACAATGAACCCCATAGGAGCACCACAGTGGGGTGGGGCCTACAATGAACCCCATAGGAGCACCACAGTGGGGTGGGACCTACAGTGAACCCCATAGGAGCACCACAGTGGGGTGGGGCCTACAGTGAACCCCATAGGAGCACCACAGTGGGGTGGGGCCTACAGTGAACCCCATAGGAGCACCACAGTGGGGTGGGGCCTACAATGAACCCCATAGGAGCACCACAGTGGGGTGGGGCCTACAATGAACCCCATAGGAGCACCACAGTGGGGTGGGGCCTACAGTGAACCCCATAGGAGCACCACAGTGGGGTGGGACCTACAGTGAACCCCATAGGAGCACCACAGTGGGGTGGGGCATACAGTGAACCCCATAGGAGCACCACAGTGGGGTGGGGCCTACAGTGAACCCCATAGGTCAATACTTTCAAAAACTGCCCTTTATTCTCCGTTCTGTAGGCCACTGGTCGCTTTAGGAGTATGACCCACAGGATGGTGCAGGCACACCCAGGTCAGCATGTGCAGGGCACACTACGACACCACTGCTTAACTTATGATTCTGTCTGGCATTATTATTTATACATGGGCACTAGGGGGCATTATTACTTTTTGGAGGGGCACTACTAATTCTTAGAGGTACTAAGGGAGGGTTACTGCAGTTATGGGCAATAAGAAGGCATTATAAATTGATAGAGTGGTACTTAAAAGCCAGTATTTCTTTTTGCAGATATTATTAACTTTTAGGGGGGCACTTAGGGGGCATCATTTATTTGTAGCTTCACTCGGGGTAATATAAATTATTAAAGGGACACTTGAGGCTTTATTACTTGTCAAGAGGGTACCTAAGAGGCATTAATAGTATGTGAGAAGACACTAAGGGGGTATTATTACTTCACAGGGGCACTTGGGGTATTATTACTTTATAAGGGACACTTGGGGGGGAGTGTTACCTTATTAGAGAATGCTCAGGGCATTATAACTTTATAAGGGGTAATTCAGGGTATTACTACCTTGTAAGTGGTACTTGTTGTATTGGTACTTTATAAGGGGCACTTGGGGCAATATTACTTCGCAAGGGCACACATGGGTACTATTACGTTATAAGGCGAATTTAGGACATTACCTTATAAGAGAATGCGCAGGGAATTACTACCTTGTAAGTGGCACTTGGGGTGTCAGGTATCAGTTTTCCTGTGGTACATTTACTGCGTTGTGGACTATTACCATCTCGATCACAATTTTGGGGCAATGTGTGGCACAATCTACTAATTCTGAATCACTATCCCGGCCATTATTTCTTTCAGGAGCGCTGTCTCACACTGTTTTGATGGTAATGTAAGCAATGACACCCATATTTCTAAAATTTGTCCAACATAGCAGGTGCAATAAAATGGACAAATTGGGCAAGAACATGCTGAAAATTGGAAGCCGCAGTGGTTGGGGCTTAGGTATGTTGGTAATAGGTGGAGATGGTGCTGAAATTGTGAGAAGTCAGATGTGCCGGGGTTGAAAGCTCTGAAGGTGAGTTATGACATGGAGAAGTTGTCATGATGGTCTGGGCCTGGTAAAAACCAGAAAAGTGAAGGAATCTAATCAGAGAGTCTTGGTATAGTGATTTATATTAAAGGCTGCTCCCAGGATTGATAATTATCCCCTATCCACTGGATAGGGAGAAACGTATTAATCACTGGAGGTACGGGCAATGTGATCCCATGGGTAGAGCTCTGCAGAGCTGCATCTTGAATGGAGCAAAGGTGCACATGCTCTGCTCTATTCATTGTCCATGGGACCACCTGAAATGGCGGGACACAGTACTCTATCGCTGGCAGTCCCATAGACAATTAATGGAGCAGAGATCTCCATTTACTCCATTAACTTTATTCCTCTCCGGAGCTGCCGCCTTTCAGTCATGCAGATGTCCCGGTGAGGCTACAGTCACCGATCACATGACTGTGAGTGGCTACAAGCACGCCCCAGCATTTTGACTGACAGCCAGCTCAGGAAAAGCTATGACTCTCAGGAAGTAGCTGTAGACCTGTTCCGAGCCCCCCTCTCACTATGGACCCTTGTATGTAGTCAAATCAGTTACAAAAGTAGTCACAATTATTAGAGGGGCTTCCACTGTAAGCCCACTGGCAACTTGCCAGGCAATAGAGGGGTACTGATGAGCCTCCACAGGAGCTGTGGACTGACAAATAGATTTGCTGCTAGATTTTATAAAAAATCAATACATTATATGTACTCAAAATGGTGTTGACCTGCAAAACTTGTTTTGCAGA
The DNA here is from genome assembly GCF_032444005.1 of Ranitomeya imitator. Lineage (NCBI taxonomy): Eukaryota > Metazoa > Chordata > Amphibia > Anura > Dendrobatidae > Ranitomeya > Ranitomeya imitator. The sequence goes on along the minus strand of NC_091290.1, from coordinate 114,097,863 downwards.
AAAATAAGCCCGGATACAGATAGTTTGACATGGAAAAAGCAAATGGCTCTGGAAACGTTGGATTCAGACCCTTGTTTTGAGCAATGGATCCCCCAAGATCAACAGTACTTAAAGGAGTTGGGGTTCATGCCTGTAGTCACTCTAAGTCACTGTTGACTTGTGAATCCTCACAGAATGCACACTGTCTGGATTCTCCAGTGCTGGGAGGGCGCGTGATCACAAGTATACAATTTGCATACATGCAGTCACATGCCGACTAGACGTGCACGGCATCACTCAATACACGTCTAGTCGGAATGTGTCTGGAAGTATGAAAGTAGCATAGCAATACATATTAAATAATCAATTACAATAATATACCAAAAAAAGGCAACAAAAATGTAATTTGTTTAAGAATCTTTTTCATCTACTCTAGCTTTTTCAATCAGTAAAACCACGTCAAGAAAGCTCAACAGACACTTAATCAAATAAGGTAGAAAAAAGTTCCATACACAAAAACAGCGTCTAAGAAAACACCAAAGAAAGCACCAAAGAATCTAAAACCAGCATATAAAAAAACAAACGTTCTCCTTAGGAGGCCATATTGTATTTTCTGTATAGGCATTAAGAAAGTGTATGAGAAATTACTCTGCTGGCCCTGTCTCAGTTTGTACAGCAAAGCTGCAGAAATGGGGAAATTGTGACTGTTGTAAAAAACTGCAATTGTTAAGTGTTTTAAAATATACAGAATGCCTATAAGAAAAACAAGAACTAAATAAAGTCATTATGTGGTAGAAAAAAAACTTGAAAATATTCATTTTCATGATTTTACCACCAGATGGTGCCAGTTTACAAAAAATGATCCGAATCTCAACTAATCTGCAGTATTCTAACAGTATTCACCAAAATGAAGAATTTAGAGCAATTACTTATACACATATATTCACTTACTTTATTGATCACTTTCTCAGCCAGAAAAAAAGAACAAATATTGGCACTCAACCTCCAGCAATATCTTATTATTTTCCTTATATTCTTGCACACTTGGGATATACGATTAATGAGAAATTATATTTTGTCAAAAAATGCACAAAAAAAAAGTAATGAATCCATTATTAGATGTGGCTTTTTTTTGCCGGATCTTCAGGTTGACATCCATGTTGTCAGAGGCCTTGGTACACAATAGCCTTTCGATGGCGACGTTATACTGGGTGTGTGGGATCCCGTTGCATCAATTTTTATTAATTTTATGTTGTATTGGAAATTATTCTACTACAATTAATGGATTATCCGACTGCAAAAATGTTCTGATGGCTGAAAATGGTAAAAGTAAATCAAATGAATGGTGTATTCCTCCATCATTACCAGATCTCTTGCCATCCATAGCACCATGGCACATGACCGCAGCACTTCATCCACTGGCGACACACAGATATAGCTTCAATCTCCTGGGCCAAAACGCAAAAGGGTCCCTCACCGTACCTGTGTAATACTGGTACCTTCATATGTGGCAAATAAACCTTTGGGATCTTAACATTATTAGTTAGCTGCAGCTTCAGGCACAAGTATTTGGTGCTGAAATTTCTGCACCTCCCGGCAGGAAAAACGCAGAGGCAAAAATGAGTATTTTTGCTGCATTTTTACTCGCATTTTAGTACAAATTTTTCCCTACTCAT